>NW_025110633.1:177773-207570 GCF_011392965.1 Frieseomelitta varia | reverse complement strand
CTCTATCAGAAGAATTAAATTTAAGTAAACATACTTATTTACAATTTGATATTCATTCTCTTTTCCCAGTTTTTAATTTGTCACTTTCAAAGATTAAATCTTTCAAAGATCTTTTTCAAAGAATCACACACATGTGTTGTTTTTCGATTGAAACGATACGTCGATTATTTAACTTGTTTATCGAAAGAGTGCACTTGAATCGATGACTCAAGTTGGCAATCGTGATTCGTGGGTGAAGGCCCGTCACATTGTGGATGCGACACCCCTATTTTCCTCAGCGAAGTGACGAACAGACGAACAAACGCGAAACGGAAGCCAACGTCTTGTGGTTGTGACAATTTCAGAGCTTCTACACGGACGGTGCAGTTCGACGCACCTGCCGCTGCAACCGACTTGCGGTCTCAGATGTATCATAGAATTCGTTGAAGTCCCGGATCGCAATATTACAATTTTCAGTCATCGTGTTAATACTTCACCGCGATCCGCGCAAGGTTTATTAAATTTAGTTCGACCGATAACAAGTAGAGTTGATGGTAATTTAAACGGGCTCTTACCAGCAAATACAAGTCGGCAATTCGTGATTAATCGATCAATATAAAATGGTGGATTAAAGAAAAATTTAAAATTAGTATTTCCGATGTAAGTGTATTGTCAAGTTCATTTGTAAGGTTTTGTTTCGAACGAAATGAGAATTTCTTTTGTTTCTCAGTGAAGGATTATCTGCGTGTTAGAAATTGAAATGTATTTTAAACAAATATTTAATTGTATCTTTTAAAATTATTCTGATCACAGCAAGAAAGTTCTGTTTCCGTAGATCATAATGGTTTCATTTATCAGACACAATCGCTTTAATATTTGAAGAACTTACATTTAAATGTTTCATTTTAAAAGTTTTGCGGCGTATAAATTGAATTTTAGCGTTGGTTAATAATAGAACAACAAAAAATAGGAAGAATGAATATTATTCATTCAATTTATATTCGTCAAATAGAAGCTATTTATTAATACATTTTTTCAGAATTGAAAATTACTCAAAAATTTTAAATGTCGAAACGTACGAAGAATTAATATACACTGCACTGATTAACAAGATAAATTAAACGTTAAATTATTTAAAATAAACGTTTGATTATACGTTCTTCAATTAAACAAGATACGTTTTTTTTTAACACGTTACGTCAACTCAGTGTAAAATTTGAATCCTAATTGCTCAAAGACGATCGAAGTATTTTTTCCTTTTTCAATCTAAAGATTTTTACAATTTTTATTTCGACGAAAGAAATTTTTATCGACGCAACAATATAGAATTTCTCGTTACACGTTTTCCTGTCTGTTTCGTTAACACTTTGCCGGAGTACAGGTTGCAGAAAATATTTTAAATTGCTAGAATATAGGAAACGTGCCGGTAAGCATCGGATTTTTAAATATCGTTGAATTTCAACCATCAACAACATAGTATCGGCGTTCTTCGAGCCCCGGTATCGATTAGCGATCTCGATTAACTCTGCAAATCGAGATCGCACGGTGTACCAGCATCACGAACGCGAACCTTCGTCTAGGTTGCTCGTTTAAAGCGTTCTCGTAAAAATAACGATTGCACACGTAGTCCCGGGGTCATTAAAGAACTCATGGGTGCAATACGAGATGGCAGCCAAGCGAAACGTCGCGTTCCGTTTTAACGTGACTGCTGGAGGCGTCTCACGAAGCTTGTCCACATCATGGTCGGATCGTTGCTGGTTTAAACGCTTCTTCTAAACTTATCCTTCAACCTCTTCTTGTCGTGCTTTCATCTATTTCTTGCTGGTGTTGCTGCCGGTTTCTCACGTTGTTTTATTCGTCGTAAAGTCAGTAACTCGAAGGAGTTTCATGCGGGTCGCTCCCTATTTTCGTGACGAGCGATAGAAAAATTGATAATTGAAGTTTGAAAGAAATTGAACGATAAGAGAGCGTACGCGTGTGTTAATTAGGCGAAACTTTAGTTGGATTTTGTGGATGATATATTGAAAGATAGAAGCTGAAAGAGATTGAGAACCGCGAGGAAGAATTTTACAATTCAGTGCAATTAATCTTACGCTGTCTGAAATTATCTGTTTGTTCGAATTGCCTGTTTCTTTCATTTCATTTCAACGTATTTGCTTTCAGTTATTAGAATTCAGTTGTGTAATCTCCAATTTCTAGCCTTAGTAATTATTGTAGCAATTATTTACTTACTTTGCAAAATGTCAAAAATGTCGCGATATTATAATATTAAAATAGTCTATTCGATTAATTATCCAGCAGTTATCAAGAGTACTTATAAATACTTACTTTCGATTTTTACATCGTTTCATTCACAAAGTGACACGGAAATTAGAGATTCAATGCTTATTGAATCAATGTTGACGAAATATTTGCAAAGTACATTGTCATCAATGTTTACAAATTAATTCGAAATAGACGATTCCTCGTATATTTAAATGAGTTGCTCGATTATTCAAACAACGTGTGACGATTATTCTAATTAATTTGAATAATATTGTGATTCTATCTATCTATCCTTGAAGGGTAAATTGCATCTATAATACACATCATCATCTTATTATTATAGAGAAGAGATGAAATACTGGAATAATGAAGAATGCAAATAATCGGTAGTATTTTAATTTTAAATTGAATTTTAGTGTCTTTAAATTAACTTTTAATTTATTCATCGCGTCTTTCAACAGGTAATATAAATGTAAAAGAGCAGCAACATCGTTGTACACATATTTATTTGCGAACTTAAAAAAATTCCCCGCCGTAACTTTCATCGTTTCTATCTTAATATCAAGTTTATCTAATAAAGTTCGACGCTGGTCGATTGCTGTTGGTATTTTTTACGTAATTAAGAACTCCACGAGGATGCTTTCAATCGCGAACGTTGAAAAATCGTCGAAAATTCCTTGTTTTACGCAAACATATCTGTTCACGTCGTAATTTTTCATTGAACGTTATTAATTATACAATTTCATTAATCTTCGGACGTTGTCTGCAGAATTTCGTAGTTTTTAAAACTTCATGTACACCGGACATCTATAACATATATATTATATTTGTGTTATATTTACATAAAGATTCACGTAATTATTCAATGTCTGCAATAGATTTGTTTAATACGCGCACACAAATATGCGTAAACACGGTTTGTACTGTATGTAGTTCAAGAGTTTCGTAGTTGAATAACTCTTCACACAATCTTACGGAAACCAACGTTCCATTAAAACGTCTTCTATGCATAAGTATCTCCGCGACCTGCGCACATACGTACACGTATACATTCACTACCAGCTAAAACTTTAGAATCACTTGTCTAGTTGTACGAACATCGAATCTCCTGCTAATTTTCTCCACCCATTCAGAGTTAATATCTGAGGTATTAACAGTAATCTACCTTGCCCTGATAGATTTCAGTAGCGAAACATTTCTGGAAACAACTTTAAACACATTGCTTTTCGCAAGATTATTCTCATTTATTCTCATACATTCGAATTTCTGTAAATTTTTTCCTTCGCTTGTTTTCTACTTTTTCTTAGTATTTCATACGTGTGTTTATACTTTTCCAAGAATAAATTACTATATTTTATATTTCATTCTACAATGTGATACATAATGTGATATAATAACATGTACGTGTAAATATAATATAATTACAGGACGAATTATCTTATTATTAAAAGAAAAAGAAATGAGGAATATAGGAATTTATTAAAATATATGTACAGAATAATGCTACCAATGTGAATAAATTACTTTGGTAATATAATATACTATAAAATAGCATAGAAGATAATATAATAAATATAAAATAAATGTAGAATAATAAAATACTCTATTCTACATTTATATTATTACGGATTTTAATCAATTTCTGTACTCTCAATTTTCTTCTTTTCATTTTTGCAGTTTTATTTTACTAAAAATTCTCTTATCTTTTTCCATTCCCACTTCTAAAAAAAAAAAAAAAAAAAGAATCTACGCTTATCGTATTCCCTTCTCTAAAAATTCGTATGTTTTTCTCATCCTGGTATCATATGAAAATCTTCAACATTTCTCGTATCCTCGTTTTCCCAAAAATTAATATGTTTTCCCTTTGTCTTAACTTCTATAAAAATTCCTCGGTGTCCTCGCATGTGTCTGACTATCATAGAAATTCCTTCCTTCCCCCGTCTCTCATGTTCTGAACTTCTTGAAAATTCAGAACCCTACACTCACAACGATCTTGACAGTACGATCGTTCGAAACTTTTGTCCCGCGAACGTACCCTCAACTTTCGCGAGTCACAATGTAACGCGTTGTATGTGTCGCACTAACTAGGCAGGTAAGAAACGAGCGTGAGCGTGGACTTTTCATAATTACGTCACTGTATCTTCTGACCTTTGCCATCTGCCTACCGGCTAGAAGCCATTGCCAGGTGCAATAAAGTAGCTTTATCTCAGCCAGCTGTAATCCAAATGGCACTGGAGATTTTGAATTTCATTGGGCAAAATGGTGGCCGGAGAGGGCAGAACTGGCGTGCTTACCTCGGCAATGGTCCAGGTTACAAAGTCTATACGAGATGCTTCAACGTAGGAATCGTTTTATAGGTTTATAGGTTATGGAACCGTAAATCGCGATAAGAGAAAGGACCATGTTCCGTTTGTCGAGATATTAACACGTCCATAGTCGCTGACGTCACGTCAAAAGCTTCTTTCGCTTACCACCGAGTTGTCATTTCATCATATTATAAAATCATATGATCAAATTATAAAATCTGAATGGAATCCTTTCCCTCTTTGCTTCAATATTAAAAAAATAGAGATTGATTGAAAATAGTTGCATTAATATATAATAGCGTTGGATTAAGTAGGTTTTGAGCATATTGTTTGCTCGAAAATGAATTGCTAAGCAAATAAAAAGAGTGACGAAATTGAGGTAATTTTGTAATTAATTTGTTTTACGAAAACGAAAAAAAAATACCAGCTGCGAATGTGTCAACAACGTAGTACTGGTATTTTACTTTGTCTTATTAAGAATGAACAAAATATAATTTTTACCACACGTGACGAAGCGATCAGTAACTATGAAGCTTTAAAAAGATGAAAGTAATAAATATAAGTATTAAGTACAAAGAATAATTTATAATGTACGGATATAGATAATCAGATACATCATGTTAGACAATTTATTATAACGTTAACAAATAACGAATTAATTAACAAATAACTAAAATGAATTATTCGCTGGACGTTCAAATATTGAAAGAACGTTCATTTTACGCAAATTCATATTATTACGAATCTAATTTAAAAAAATGTAATCCAGGTGAAGAGTTGTTTTAACTGTTAAATATTCTAGCGAGCGCTACGTACATTAGTAGGAATAATATTTTTTCACCTCCAAAATTCTGCATAAATGCACGATAATCAGCAGTCTAGTAATAACCATTGAGCATATTCGTCCATATTCGATTCGAGCTGCACGAATATTCGCTCACGTTCACCGCGAGCGCAGCTCGATGTTATATCATTTACACTAAACGAGCACGAATTTTGTGGAAATAGCGGATGAACGAGCACTTGTTCGCCTAGTTTAAACGTGCTCTAAGAAGTGACGAATAAACTATAAAAGAAAGAGATGGCGTGTGCGTGTGCGTGTAAAGAGAAATTTAAATTAGAGCATTGCATATGAAAATATGAAAATCCTGCCAAACATGGTGCTCCGTCTTCGAAACGGAGAAATGTAGCAAAGCTGCTTTTCTTGATTTATTTCTTCTAAAAATCCCGAGTCAGTGGGACGTTGTCTCGAAATGTATCTTTAATGTAATATTCATTTCCAACGGTCTCTTTTCTTAAACCTTCGAAATATCAGAAAGATGTTCAAGTTTTCCGGGTAATTTAATAAATATTCTCGTTGTTTGACAAATACGAGATGTAACACCAGAAATGTTTGTATCCTCGAGTTGGTCCGAGAAACTAATGTATCGTAGCTAACGAAGTGTCGAAGAATCGAAGATCAAGACGAGAAAGTCAATTTCTCTTCATAATTTATTACTTGAATAACAATAATGTGAATTTGAAATAAAACGTTGCTTATATTAAATAGAATTCAGTTTCCTCGTGCTTCCAACTCGAGAACTTCTCATTATTTATCACTTTTGGAAGCGAATGTGTCAGGCATAGATTATAAAAATTCTGCGGAATATCAGTTTATAAATTATTTGTGTTTACGAAAGATGGATCGTATTTAAATTACACATTTACGATGATTATTATAAACGCGGGCTGCGAGAATCAACAAAATTTGAACCTCGAGCGTAAATAGTCGAATAATTAAATTAATTAAAGTAATAATACACAACGTGTCAGTGTATTAGCAGTATAATACATTACTTTGAAGCAACAAATATTATTTGCCACTGATTATTTCCGCAAACAGTAAAAACAGGTAAATTTGTATTTTCTTAAGTAATTTCCAAAGATCTAAAATTATTCCACTGTTCCGAAGATCTATAAATAATTGCTAATTTCGATTAATGAAATTATTCAGTTACAACTTCCCGACATCTAAGAAATAACAGGGACTATAACAACGTTGCTATACTTAGTTAGTGTTAATCGAAAACGATCGAATTCCATTAATCGGAAAATACGATTCTCTTGTAAAACGCAGATAAAGCAGTTAACTAAAAGTAGAGTAACCGGAATTATATTTCGTAGAACGTGACCTACTACTTCTATCGTACAATATCGTAGTTTGTAGCGTTTGTTTCAACTTCATCGTACTTCTGGAAAGAAGCTTTTAAACTGCATCCTTTTACTTTAATACATATGCATGATGTAGTACGTAATCTCTTTAACATAATGATGTTCTTTGTCCGACACGACAGGTATAGCACGTGTAATGCATACATTTCTCATATTCCGTTTGATGTAAGAGATTTCCGAATTGATGTTTTCAGTGAAATAAATGTAAAATAATATTCCTTCAATCAGTGTATCTTCTGATTAGCTTTCGAGTGACAGGGAAATTTAAAAATTCAATTTTAATAGAATTTTTTTACTACTTTTTAGGATATGTACTTATATATATATATATTTTGTTTCAAAGAATATTAAGAGTGTTCATAATTATAGAGATAATTGGGATATTAAAATGTTCAAAAATCTACAGAATACATAAAATATTCAAATTGGAATATTAATTATAATATAATTAAAAGTAGATGAAACGAATTTCCATCTTTTTAAATTGATTCATAAAGATATGAAACTGCTCTCATGTAGTATCAAATCAAAATTATTTATTATAATTTCTTACTTTACTAATAGTGTTTTTAAAACTTTCGAAGATACAAAAAAAGACTTATACTTTGTGACTCTGTAATTTACGATTTTGTATAAAACGCCACTTTATTAATATACATAATAATTAACATTAATATTGCGATTCATATTGTAATTACTCTCCAATGATCCAAACAGCTAGCTCCACACGATATATAAATTACGACTCATTCATACATTTGATGCATACAATGATGAATATATTTAACATTTATTATACTCACTAAAATACATACATAATAAATTATATTATGTTAACGTAATGTTTCAAGTACACATATTTCTCTCTTGCTCGTCTTGACAATAATCATTACAAACAACGTGCATGCGACGTGCATGAGGAAAAGCATCCCCTACGAAAAAAGAAAAAAAAGAAAAAAAGAAAAGAAAAGAGAAAACAGAAAAAGACGAGAGAAACGAAAAGGAAACAATTTCGTGATTGGTGTACATAAGGCCAGGTCGTTTGCTTTCAAAGTGGTTCGCATCGGAACGAACAAAAAAGTGAAACGTCAGTGATGTTCCAGGTGATTGGTTGCACGTCAATTTAAAAACACCCCCCCTTGTCGATAATTCACCGATGAAGGCACAAATGGCGCAATAGGAGTCGTTCTCGTACAGAGTGTTGCAAATCTCGATCGAGCAATTAACGAGACCGAAGATGATACACACAGAGTAAGAATGCGCTCTGTTCGTTGTTGTGTTCCCATTTCTACGGATAATGCGATATCGACCAAATATCGAGTTGGCAGGAACGAAACACGACCGGCTAACGAGCTACAGCCATTCTTTCCATACGTCCGTAAGATTCGATGGTTTATAACGTTCTCGTTTCGAGTGTCATTTTTCTCTTTTTTCTTTTATCTTATTTTTTTTTTTTTTACTCCGTAAAAAGCTTCTTTTTCGTCCAGCTGAAACGTTTGAAAATTAAAAGGAAAAAAAGGAAGCGAAACATCAAGTGTAATCGATAACGTATCGCACGAAACGATATAGCACTTGTGCAGAATGGATAATGTAATAAATATAACATTCGAAATCGGGTGATGTAAATTTTGGAAAAAATGTGGTTTGGTTGATATATATATATATATTCTCTGGTATCTTAAATCATAAAGTATAAAGTTTACGTAGGAAAAAGTGTTAATGTTATAATTGTGTATGGACGACGCGACAGTAATGCATAAATCAATCTAGTTAATAAGAAATAGGGATGATTATGATTTTAGGGATAAGCTACTGCTACCTTCAGACGATTTTTTGATATATTTCTTTTCCACCAGTTCTTTTGCATATACAGACGATCACGAAAGTCTACATACCAAACTATCCACATACAAATTCCAAATATTTAAAATAGAAAAATATATTTGAAAAGATATTTCTAGATATTCTCTAATATTTCTCGATAGTATTTTTACAAAAAATCTAGTTTTGTGTATATTTATACACAAAACGCTTCAGTAATATTCAGGAATTTTTTTAGAAAGAAAAATTGACAACAGTATAAACTCTCGAACTCTTATTTGCTTAAAAAAGAAAAAAAAGAAAAAAAGAAGAGAAGAATGACACCCGGTGGAAATTCTACAAATTGAAATATTTCTCACAAAGAATCGATCAGTTTTTGGAACAATGACAAATATTCTCGTCGTGTAAGAAGACATCTCACAATCTCTCTACCGTTTCATTATAATTCAATTCAAATTTACAGTAGGTGCATTTTACTCTCGCTTAATTCCGATCGCATACACGGATGTGAATTTCCAAAACACAATTTCCGTCGGTTAATCGTTAGAAAGTTTCCTTTGAATTCTAGAACGAATAAAACATTTTTGAATACTCGATGACTTCTCACCCCCATGTTAGGATAACAACTAACATCCAACGACACATTGGACATAAGACAGTTAATAACCGGACAATAAACGGTAGTTAATAATTTCTCAAATTGTTCGTGTGCAATAAACGCGACCGAATATGAAAGTGATGAACGTAGAGCCGTGGAGGCGATATAAATCTAACGGTTCGTTACGTTTACGTTTATAATGCTATTGGTTTGCGGTCGGTAGTCGGCTGGTATTCGTCCGTAATGCATTTTGCTTGCACAATCTCGGCCAGGCGGAATAGCGTGCAAGCCAAGGTGGTACCTATAAACTAGCCAAGCGGGCCTATAGTCGGCGAGGCTGCTAAGGCGTCTGCGTTATAATATATTACGAGGGCTGCAGGCATCGTTGAAGGAAGGTCTTGGCGGTGGTAGGAAGAGGCGGTTTCGTCGCCTGAAGGGGGGGCCGCGGTGTGCCACACGCCGTTACAGATAACATCTCATTGTCACAGAACGTCGCGTGAATATATCACACGCCTGGCACCATCGGCTGTATCCTTGCCGGGCCGATTTTACGTGCCTCCGCTAACTACTTCTCCGAGCTCCTGCGAACAGGAAGCCGATAAACGGACACGAAGCGAAGGTTGCAGAGTCGTTAATACCCCCGTTGCTCCGTTCATCGTGTCGAAAGATGAATTTCGGTGAGTCGATGCACACGGCGGATTCGTTGCTGTTACAGATAAACCTCCCCACCTCTTGAAAGTTTTAGGACCGATGAGTATTCGTTTGAAACTCGTGAAAGTCACACGTATTTTTATGGTTAATTGTAGAAATGTTCTGTACATCGGTGCACATTTGATCTGTGACATATATCTCAATTGATTATAAATACGAATGACGAGAAAGAATCTTGTCACAATATAATTTTTACATAACAAATTTCTGTGACTGAAGAGTTAAATAACGAGACGAGTCGTAAAAAACGTATAAGAATACAAGATTCTTCGATGACATTCTATAATAATGAAACTAACAAAATACACGACACTTTATCAATAATATCTCGAAAATTCGAACGCGAAATCCAAAAGAAGTTCTTACTACTATGTTTGATGTTTTTCGATTAGATTTTACGATGAACGTCCAACGAAGATTGATAATATGAAAATCCCAGTAGCGTAGCGCAGACGTTAACTATGTCCTACAAATTCGCTCGCAACTTCAACAGCAATATATACCTACCAATATCTATATCACTGCTTCTCCTCTGTGAACTTTCGCGAGAAGGAAACATAAAGAGAGAGAGAGAGAGAGAGAGAGAGAGAGAAAAGAAAGGTGAAAGAGGCAAAGGGGACACGAGCGAAGTGATTAAAAGTAGAAAATCCTTATTAAACGCACGCCAAGTCATACGCGATGACTACGAAATTACAGAACCCGTTTCGTAAGTGTCCGACACGGCACGGTTGCTTATCACTGTGATTAACCGCGATGCGGAGGACGAGAGGTGGCCGAGGCTCTTGCGTCACGGATAACGTGTTACTGTCGAAGTGGAGTGTATAAATAAATTACACGGCAGCGCGTCATCGACACCTTGGCGAGAGGTCGAAGGTGCAGAAGCAGTCGGTGGCGAGCAACGTGTATCGCCGTGGGGCTTGTAAATGAGGGAATAACAATCGCGGATGGGGAGATAAAAGGGGAGCGCGGGAAGCACCGCGGCATTCTACACGGTCGAGGGCAAATTCTCCCCAATTACAGTGTTCTCCGCGAACTGTACAACCTGCTTCCTTGTATAATAATGTAACGGTTGCCCGGAGGGTCTAAGGAGCTGCCTACTTGCGGCAACACTTTATCCCTTTTCCCTCAGGAACATTTCGACATTGCCGGTCGTGCGCGATTTAGTTTTATCCGAGCAATTGATCTAGAATTGAACTAATAAGTAGGTGGTACATTAAGATGGTACAGATATGTCATCTTGCCTCTTTTATTTTTTATTGTTTGGCAATATGTATGGACGAATTTTTTATTTTATATATATATATATATATATATATATATATATATATATAATATTTTATTTATGTATTGGACGAAATTTCATTGATAATATGATAAGAGATGATTGTCAGACACAGATTGTTTGAGTGTGATACTAGGTAAAGCATTCGGTTGTGTGAAAAATGATGTAGGTAGGGAAAATTAATTGCAAATTGCTCATTTCATTGTTGCATTAATTTTATTGAGAAATTATTTATTTAGAAAGGATCTAATTTGTCATATAAAATTGTACATTTCCTCGTCGTTTGTTTTACGTGATAGGTTTATAAAACTAAAGATAGAATTATTAACAGAAATAAACAGCTAGATATATTTATCCAAATTAATAAATATATTATTTATAATATAATGTATTTATTATTATAATAACAACGTATGTGCAGCATGTTTACGTCTTGTTCTTCCTAACTTGACGCTGTACCAATTTTTATGGTACTTCGAAAATTATTCCGTGACATGTTACAATGATACGAGTGCAGTGTATTTCGTGACGCGTCTGTAGATCTGTCATTCCAATTTGCTTGGAAGAAAAAGTCAAAAAGTTGGCGATCCGACGTGCGGCACAGTATGAATAAAACAAAAGCGCCAAGAAAACAAAGCATCATCAGTTTGATATAAACATACCTGGCCACTTGCCAATCGAAGCACTACATTTTATTATCTAAAATAAATGGAGGTAAATTTTTCCTGTCGGAGAAAAATGAACAACGTTTCTGTTGCTTCTTTTAAAAGTTGTAATAAATGTACACACATAAACATACGTATTCGAAAATAAACGAAAAATCTAGAGATTTAATGTTCAACTTGTGGATCAAAGTAATTTAGAAGAAGAATGTTTAACTGTAAAAAATCGTAAAAAATTTGAAACCAATTTTATAAAGTAAAATAAAATTATATTATATTATTTATATTTGCAAGAAAATACAATTATAAAGTACAATTATCCTGAGCAACTATATAATTACCAAAATTTTATGTCGAATAACTCAAAACATTAACTGTGAATAGAGAAATTATTTTGAGAGAACTACGAAAATTTAAGAAAAACGAATTCAAAGTCTATTACATGGAATGTGTTCGTAATAAAATTTAAAAGAAATTAAAAAAATTGATATTCCTTGCACTGAAATATAACATTCATTGAATATTGAACAGACTAATTATAAATACCAGATACTAACTAATAAAAGTAACAGAAAGTTCCAAGTAGAAAATCATTAATCACTCCATTTACTCCAAAAATTTCTTTAATATTCAAATACTGAGCCAAATGTGAGCCAAATGTGAAAAAATATTCTTTGCACTGAAATATAACATTCATTGAATATTGAACAGACTAATTATAAATACCACATACTAACTGATAGAAGCAACAGAAAGTTCCAAGTAGAAAATCATTAATTACTCCATTTACTAAAATTTCTTTAATATTTAAATACTGAGCCAAATGTGAGCCAAATGTGAAAAAATATTCTTTGCACTGAAATATAACATTCATTGAATATTGAACAGACTAATTATAAATACCACATACTAACTGATAGAAGCAACAGAAAGTTCCAAGTAGAAAATCATTAATTACTCCATTTATTCCAAAAATTTCTTTAATATTTAAATACTGAGCCAAACGTGAGGAAGTTCTTAAATTCTACGTTAAATATTTTCTTCAAATATTCATCCTGAATATTTGCTGAAACGAGGACGAAATTGAAATGCAAAGATTTGAGCATCTCAAATAGCAGGGTTGAACGACACCGTGTGACAACTTCCTCTTCTAATAGCACACAAATTCGCACGACGGACGGACGACATATTTTTCGAAGATCCGGTCGGTCATCGACGACGTAACCATAGACACGGCCCTCGACCGTGAGCGTTCGCCGTTTAAGGATCGATTTTTCACAGCGATATATTTCACATGGAAGTGGCTGTCCTCCTGTCGCAGCAATGTATCGCGATTTTCGCCGCGAACAAAATTCCTCCTCTCCTCCACCTACCGTCGAGCTGTGTCTGTAATTACACGCTCCCTTTTGTAATTATAGCCTAGAGTAATTGAAAACGATCCTTCAACAGCAACAAGACTTTGATCTTCGCTCTAGCAAACGATTGCCACGCCGTCTCCGCGAATTTCAATTTGCCAGATTTAAATTCATCCCTGCGCCGCGCGCTTATTTATGGCCGGTACAATGCTGTATGCAGGCACACACACGCACACACGCACACACGCACGTAAACCAGTGTTTACGCACGAGTTCTGGCTGATAGAAATCTGTATGACCGTGTTTCTAGCCTGACGTCGCGAACAGGCGTCAGAATCAATGGAAAAATCGCGCGTGCATGAAGGATCAACAGGATTTCGTAGACTCTATTTTTCTACATTATGATTCTATGGGGGAAATCCTTCGGGAATAACATTCGTCGAGAGATGCGGTACATATACACACAGGTCACGAAAACACGCGAACATTTGCAGAAACTTTTTATCAATGCACTGTCCGCGTTATAGGAAACATTTCGAAATTTCATCGGTGTTGTGTTGTGAGGTCTGGGCTGTCACGGTTTTATTGATAAAATTTTTAGAAACAAATTTGAATATATGCGAAAATTGCAAGATGTATTTATAAGATAATATTTATAAGATATTGATAAAAGTATGTATAGATTTATGAAAGTATTCGAACACCTGCAGAGACATTTTACGAGTTAATATTGCATATTATTTTCAAAATTTCATCGACACTGGTGTGAGATTTGACTGTGTTGGTAGAATTTAAAGCAAATTTGAACGTATGTAGAAATTAAAAGATATGTAGGTAATATTCGTTGGAAAAATAAAAATATATATATACCGGCTTGTGAAAATATTTGAACACTTGCAGAAACCTTGTATATTCATGAATATATTATTTGTATTATACGAAACATTTCTCTATTTTTTATTAGCATTACTGTGAGATTCATGGTTATATTATTGAAGTTTAAAATAAATCTGAAAATATACACTATTGTCCAAGAATCTGGGTCGTTTGTTAATTTTATATTCAAAAAATAAATAGATACACGAGCTGTATGTTTCAATCATAAATGTAACACAAAGTGTAAACAAGTTTGTAAATGAATATCAGTATCTGCAACAATGAATGATGAAAGATAATGCATGAAATTATGAGATATTTAGATTGAAAAATTTGATAATTAGTTTCTGACTAATAAATACGTAAAAATAATATAAAATTTAGGTGAATTTGTGTCTTGTAAATGCATTTCCTCTGCCAGCTATGTCCTTTTTGTTTCCAACCACTTTAAAATATGATGTAATACAATCCAGTTGAATGAACCATCGTATAGACTGACTACTGTAAATTCGAATATGAAACATCGTTGATATTTAATGAAACGGTTTGAATGGAATCACTCGATGAAATAATTGATCGACTAACTGTTGATACAAATTGAGATATCTCTATATCCAATTCGTGACCATAAACTCCATATACTTCATCTGGTTAAATAATTTTATTTATACACGTATAAACCTCAAATCGAATTTTCACGTTTATTTTATCCGAAATTTCAATACGTAGCTGTTTTCGTCACACCATCTCTCAACTATCCAAAGAGAGAAACGTTTTTGCCAAATATCCGATAGAAATTATTTGGAACGGCGATCTTTTATACGCAAAGTTCAACTATTTGTCAAAATGAAATTATGCTGTTACATGTGTACGTAGAAGAAAACACTGATCCGTAACATTTTTCGTTTTACATTACTTGATCTTTATTAAATAAAGTGTGAAATACAAAATGAAATTAAATATCTGAAATTATGACAATCGAACATGAATTATCGTAGTCTTACTATCGTAGTCCATCTTACTTACTGACTGCGACATTTGTGATCCAATGATACCATTTGAGAGTTAAAAATTGTAATTCTATTAAGTATAACATCGCTTCCCAAATATTACGATTGCACCGAATATGACGAATCAAAGTTTCATTAATATTATTTGAAAAGAAAAATTTATTAACGTTGGGACATTTATTAAAAATTTAGCCATTTCATGCGCAACATCAATCTTGATACGCTCAAAAGGCAAAATTAATATCTACGAAATTTATCAAATGCATACTTAATCGAGGAATTAAAATGGTAAACGATCTAAGTGGCAAAAATGTAAAAAAGAATTTTTTTCGGCAGAAATATAAATTTTAAGAAATTTAAGATGGGATTTATGGAATATAGTGAAAAAGTTGAAAGAGCTGAATTTATTTTAGCTTTCAAGGCTGTCATAGAATAGAACTATGACTCTAACTTCCGATTATACCACGAATAAAAGAAAAAAAAAGAAAAAAGAAAAAAAAATACAGAACTGAGAGTAGTAAATGAATAAACTTAAGCCCGTGATATATTTTTATCATTCAATCTTTCTCGGATTGAAACTATAAACGTGATAAACGTTGGACATTCGCGTTTATGATAAATGACGTAAGTGCCAAAATCAGCAAAGAAACGCGTTTCCTGTTTCTATTGGAAATCTTTACTTCTGGCACTTACATCGTTTACCACTTCAGCCCCTCAATTCCGAACGTCAAGAAGTATGCGCAAATAGACGAATATTTATTCGAGAAATGGTCCTCTATTTTTTTAAATGTTTCATATAAACGAACGCATACATTGCATATAAATAGTTTTATATTTTTTCATTTAAACATTATTTACTCACAATTAATAGTAAAAATTAATAATAATCGGATTCTTTTCTTATCAATGAGTAGATTGTAGACTGAATTATTATAAATTATTAAGGAATAATTTATTATAATATTATAAGTATTTTTCTAAATTTCGAGTTTCTTCAAAATTGTAGAATCTAAATAGAAGAAATAATGATGAAAAAACATTGGGTGAATCTTCGAAATTTCTCTTCATAGATCTAACATCAAAAGTTAAAATTCTAAAATATAAATTAATCGAATTCGTATATCAATATATCAATGTGTATCAAGAAATTTTTCTGGGATGAAAGATATTTTTAACCTGCCAAAATAATGAGGAAATATATATGTATATATATATATATACACAAATATTTTTTTATATTTAAAAAAAAGCCCGAACTTTATAAGAAAATACCAATTTTATTTTTCGAATATACGCCACATACAATTTTTAAGGAAATTTAATTTAAAAATTACCAAAAAATTCAAACACAGTTCTGGAAAAAGAAGAACACGTCGACAAACGTTTTGAAGATTTTTAATATTTAAAAGTTATGTGTACAAAAAAAGGGCATTGTTTGCGGAACTACCTAATATTATCGTTGTTCACCATGGCTTTCAATAAGCGACGCAGGAACCATATGATATGAAACATAATTCAAAAAGCAGTCGCGAAGATAAATACGACACTTTTCCCAGGCAAGATAAACGAGCTTTCAATCGTACTACGGAAATCGAAAGCTCCCCGGGAATCGACTGAAAATAAACTGTCGAAAACTCGTGCCTAATGCGATCAGACTGCAGCGATCATACACGGTTTTCATAAATGACTCGTAGATGTACATTCCACGTACGATCCAGGAACTTTCGACTTTGATTTTTTAATTTCTGCGGCTTGGTGAAGAATATTTTTGTAGCGTGTCTGCGAATATTATTAACATTATTAATATTATTAATATGCAAATTTTTCACATTCTGAAATTCTTTATAAATAAAAAAGATTTCATTTTAAGAAATTGAAATTTCATTTCAAAGTCTAGAACAACGACGAACCTGATTAACTGTAGAAAGAATTTAGATTAAACATCACTTAGTAAAAATTACTTTAATTAAACACACGAAGTTGTGAAATAATTACGCTTCGTATACACCAGCCTAATGTTATGCAAATAATTATTTTTCGAGTATTTCATTCAAACCATGACTGACTCGATCCATTTATAACTTGCGCAAATTTGCGTAATTTCCTTCTCCTCAAAAATGTAAACGTTTTTGATCAATTGAGAATACGTTGCGTTGTGATCGGGGATTGAAAAAGTCATAAAACTCGTCGATTGGGGAGATCTTGATTCATCGGCTGGTGAAGCAACAACCGTTTCCGTAGGTATGACGGACTGAACTGGTCTGCCGGTTCTCTGCTCGCCGATATAAATCAAACGGGCTGGTGGTAAATGTTTGTTCGCGGCACCGTCACCGTATGAAAATTAAAACGGTGTATCATACCGAATCTAGTTAAAAACGAGCGTGTTTAGAAAGAGAGAGAAAACGCGTTATCCATTATATATGTACTAGCTCGTGTTTCTTTCTTATGTGTACTGAAAAACCGAATGCGACGCGAGTGTAAACGTTGTTTGCTCTCCAGTCAGAGCAATTTGGGTCACTTTTTCGTACGAATTTTTTCGTTTTCTGCTCTCTCTCTCTCTCTCTCTCTTTTTTAAACCATCGTACGCCTACGTGACGGTGTATTAACCTGCGCGTAAACTCCGGTCAAACTCGAATAGTTTGTGCAGCAGGAAATATAAATGCAAATAATTGCGTCTCTCTATAGAAAGTCGCAATGTCTGACTCGTTCGTTTGAACCTAAAATAGCGGTGGGAGAGGGAAAAGATATAATTACAAAGAAGATATTAAAAATCATTTCGTGGTTAATTTTGTAGAAGGTAAATGGAATCTTGTTTGATAAAGGTGAATCTATAGCAGTAGCAGCAAAGTGTTAGAACAAATAGGCTGCGGATTTTTATGTGTTTGTAGAAAATTTGGAGATACGAAAGTATAATACATAAAATGTACATGAAAAGTATATCAAACAATCAAAGTACAGTAGCTGAATATTAAAGGAACTTTTTCAATTACTTTCACTTTCATTAGTAAAAGTCTGTTAGATGATTTATTGGCTACTGTAAAATCCTATTGCTTATATATATATATATTTATTTATTTATATTTTTTTATAATATTTTTTTAATATATTTATAATACATTTTTATATTTTATATATATATATTTTTTAGATATTCCTCTTTATATATTTTTTAATAATATATTTATAATATATTTTTATATTTTTTATATATATTTTTTTAGACATTTATCTTTATATATTTTTTTATAATATTATATTTTTATATTTTTCATATCTATATATATATATATTTTTGGACATTTATCTTCATATATTTTTTTATAATATTATATTTGTAATATTTATAATATTATCTTTTATATATATATTTTTATATATTTATCTTTATATATATATATCGCAAACGTTATATACTTTCCTCATTTTTAGGATCACATCTTACAGAAAAATTATAGATTACGATACAATAATATTATGTATTGTATTTAATGATAATATGACGATGTTGATATAATGAATCTGTACCTCACAATTAAATGGAGAAATTAAGCAACAGTTCCAAGCAAATGAACGTTCAATTCATACATGTACGACTTCCAAGATTAATGTACTTTGAATAATTATGCTCATTCGAAATATTTATATATAAAATATTCAAATATTAAAAATAATATAACGAGCTATTTCTTCTGGCAAAACAGTTCTCTGTATCGTACATCACACGAAGACTTCAGGAGTCCGAAGAGGAGAGAGAAACTTCACCATTGAGTGTCTCTCTCGCGATATGATATTTTCATCTTTTCCGTAAGTCTCGCGACGCACTTCTTAATGAAACCGTATTTAACACAAAAGATAAGCGAGCGTGAGTATAATTAGAGGCACGAGGTTGCCTCGAGTTCGAAACTCCCGCTTTATTGCCTCACCACGCACAGAAACTCGAATAATGAAGGCGCGTAATCCGCTCTGAACGGACAAACGTCGATTCACGGCTCGCCCGTGAAAATATCGCGGATTCTTGCACAGAGGCAACGTTCCCGTTCGGAACGGAACGTTGCTATGCATCATCGAGAAACAGCGTAACGAGAATATTTCAGCCGGACAAATCCGCGGAACGGCCGTAACGTAACATTAGCCGGCCGACGCAAGTGAAAGTAAATTTATTCCCAGAACTTTAATCATAATAAATCAAAATGTAGAACCACGTGTGGCGCGCGTGTGTGCACGTTCTCTAGCGGCTGAATGCGGGCCATAGAGAGTTATTATGTCAACCCGGTATGCAATGTTCCTCGCGTAGAACGCAAGCGGTTTTCATCTTGCCGCCATTGTTATCCTCGTGGTATTGTTATCGAATCGGTTGACGAGACGCTGCTGCTGCCTCGCGTATACCTGAGGTTATGACTCGAGGTGAAATCGATTTATCGGCTCGATTCTTTAATCGTTGGATTTCTATTCTTTGAGAAGAGTTGCCAATGACGCTTCCAAGTATAGTCGAATTTCCCTTCAGGATTTCCTCTGATTCCAGCCAAAATACTTGTTACAAGTTTTCGTTCTTTCATTCTTCTATCCTCCATTTTACGAATTGCAACGTAAATTGGCAATTAACGGAGAAGACAACAATTGACGATATATATCTTTCAGTTCGGATATGTTATGAAGGTACGAGTTTTAGTGTGATAAGGATTCTATTTATTTGATGCTTGTATCACAATGTATAGAAATTTGAGGCTCCATAGTAAAAATCATCGTCAATTCGATTCGCTATGTGCGTGAGCGTTAGAAAGAAAGAAATCTCTATTCAAATGAATCACATGTATCACTTTCAATCTTTAAATTTCTTCCTTGGATCCACTAGCAGGAGAAAATTATTCTGATTTCCAAGATTCGAGTCCTATTTGGGAAAGTTTCAAATCTTACAAAAGTTGGATTACTTATCAGTACGTTTTCGGAACTTGTGGTTGCTCTAGGATTCGAAACCAGCTTGTATAAAATTCAGCTACTGCCATTGAACAACCAATTTAACTTGCGACCATTTTGCGTCATGTTAATAAAGTGTAAGAGTCAATTTTTACATCGTGAGTAAACAGTGGTGCTTGATTATTCGTTATCTTACCAGTAATTTATTATCAAAAGAAACTTATTTTTTTTTCTTTTAAATTATGTTATTTCTGTTCTTAATTTATTGTAAAGTATTACACGAAAGCCTAATTTCAACACTAACATAAGGGAAACTTAATTCACTTGCCAACCGAGAGCCTCATATGAGCTATAAAATAATCATCAATCATTAGATTGTTGCATACAGTTTACATTCATTTGAATTTTGAAAATGTAGAATATTATATCTCACGTCAATATTTTCAATCATTTTCCTTGTTCATACAGTAATAAAAATTTTACTACGCGATGGTTTCAATGATTGATCTATACTACTGAAATTTATTTATTTTATTTATTCGGTTTATTTGGAAATTTTGTTTGAATAACGCTATTAATTAGATATTCGGTTAGAATGATATATTTCTCGTGCTCGACGACGACTCGTAAGCATGTATAAAGCAAATGGCGTCAAATGTGTCATTTCGTGACATTGCTGTTCGCGAAAACCACGCTTTCCTCATCAAATCTATCCTCCAACCAGACGAATTCTGCTCCATCAACCGCAAGTTTAATTAACAACAAAGTGCTTCGAACCACGTGCCACGTAATTATCCGGCAGATAATTGCCAGAAGACGTTTTAAACGGTTTGCCTTATAAACGTCTCCAGTCGATTGCCAACCAATTGCAAGGAAAAAGAATCGAAATAGAACATTCGGTTCAGCTTAGTTATACGGCGTCCGTATTCGTTACAAATTTTCGTCGACTCTGGTTACATTTTCCACGGCCTAAAGCGTGTTTTCTCTAATAATTATAACGGAGGATGGTAGTATCGCGAGATAATGATGTTAATCATGCAAACTTCTCATCCTTATAATAACAGAACCATCGAACGCGACAAAGCGACAGGTTTGAAACATTTTTCATTCTTTCAACATTGTTGGAAAATGTGCAAATTGTCGAAGACTACCTCTTCTCAAAATAGATTTGATAAAAGTAAATAACTTTTGTAGTAACTGATCGTACGAAATCAATGAGTACACAGTTTGTGTAATTATGCCGGATTTCGTTTGTATTAAATTTCTACATCGATCATGATAGCTCTTGTGTTTGTAATACTCTGCAAGCAATTTGCAATCGAAATATATTCGCAAGTTTAGGGTATAAATTGTGGACCATAAATGTCATCTACGTTCAGCTTACTTTTAACGCTTAGCTGCAATAACTCTAGTATCAAAGACGTTATGAACGTACCAGCAGTCATTTAATCATAAATTGTCAAGCGTGCAAAGAATTATCGAATTCCCATTTAAATCGCGGTAAATAGAAGTTGCGATAGAAGGGAGGGAGATATTTACAGCTCAATTTGAAAATTGATACAATAAACGGGGAATAAATTACTCGATAAGTTGTTTATCTGAAACTGGAAAAACTCTGTAGATTTGAAGATTGATTAATATTTATACTAATCAGAAAAATAGTAATATGATTATATTTGATCCTCTTACATATCTCCTTATTAAAAATAACCGATTTTTCTCCTCTTTACACAATTATTATTATTATTTAACTTTAACGACGAAGTAAATAAAGTTCTGCCTGTAAACACTACAAATTAAATGCCAATCCTATTAATTATCCTATTCGTAAAATTCTGAACGATATATTTATATGTAAATAAATAAAACATCAAATCCAATTATTATTCTCAAATGATTTGTCGTTGTCCTTCGCAACATAACACGTTACAACTTAAAATCGCTCGCTTCAAACACATCTCCCAATTTTTCTATCTCATTCATCTTTATATTCCTCTGACGCGTCACTCTAATACGACGTATAAATTATTCCCAACCTTCGAGGCAGCCTTCGTCGTCAAACAATTTGCACCGAAATTCCCTTTAATCCCCTTCACCGAAGGCACGTGAGTGCATCGATAAAAATATATCCGCGCGATGATGAATCTTTAATCGATCGTTACCGTCCACCAGTTGAATATTCAAATCTTATTTCTCCTCGTTGACGGAGGAGAAACAGTTTAAAACGAGCAGCCGGCCAAACAATGAATTTTACCCTGTTGACTACATTTTCAGTTGGCGCGCCTCTACGAAAACCATAGCTTCGTTACCGGCTGGTTTTTTTCGTTCTTGTTCCTTCTCATCATCTTCTTCTTCCTTTTCTCTCCTCGCTTGCCGAAAGTGCGGCAAGTGCAACCAACGTGAACAAACTTAATAACGGTTCGTCGAGTATTATTCGTGCGTTCGCACGTACTGTCGATTTAAAAATTTACCAGAGTTATGTCCATGCTGAAACATTCGATCGAGTAATCATTTTCTTTGACAATTTCCATTTATGTACATACGTATTTTGGTAAGACGATGATCGCACAGCTAAGGGTCGGAGCATCAAGTTCGCTATTCAAGTCTCGTTTCATAAGTTTCGAGTATTATTCGAAAATAGAATTATATCTCCATGAGTAAATTTGCAATGTATTTGTTTTATGCAAGTCAGATTTCGTTGTAATTCAATGTGTACAATGTACATATACATTTCGATAGTTAAGCTTCGTTTTCTATGCTTGGAAATAAAAATGTTTTCAATGACCATACTTACAATGTACTTGTGTATTTTAAGAAGTATGAATCAATCACTTAAACTACCTGTATACTAGAATTATTATAAGTCAATCGAAATTCTACGTGAACGAAAGAAAATGGTTTATAATATTGATATAAACGAAAATGAAAATAATATCATTCAATTTTTGAAATCTCAATAGAAACTATGTACGGTGGAATAGTGGAAACTTTAAATAAGTACAAAGCAATTCTAATTTAAAATTTTACTCGTTCTATGCAAACAAAAAGGGGGAAAAAGAGAGATTGAAAGTCTCAATGAATACACTATCGTACATTTTTAAAATTTGAATTGAATTCCACCAGTAAACGAAACAATTCTCACGAGGAAACGTTGAAACGTGTTTCGCGTTTCCTTCGTCGATTACGGGCAGGTAACGCCATTTTCAAAGCTTCTTTATAAAAGTCCCGAAAGTCGACTCGAGAGTATCGACTTCAACGAGTTAAGAATGAAAGTTTTTTTTTAAAGCTTGGCGCGTTGCGTTCTCCCCTTTCATAGCGCGAACTAAGAAAGGAGTCAAAGTGTTCTCGCGAACGGATACTGAAACTAAGACTTCCAGAAACGTGTAACACCGGACGACGATTTAGCAAAGGAACAGTGGAATTGCTCCCTCATGATTGTTTCAACGAACGGGAACAACCCTGGCAAGTTTCGTTATCCACTGAAACGATGATGGAAGCATGAAAATGTGCTTCACTACGTTCTAGCCGAAAGTCGAAATTCGCAGCTAGTGAATTTATTATGCAGGCTACTCCGTTATTAGTCCGGCAAAAGTTATTTTGGTTGCCACGGAATTGGAATATGTTAAATCTACTTCTAAATCTATTCGACCGTTCGGGGAATTAAGAGAAGCTCGGAGGGAACGTTCTGAGAGTTTGAAGAAGAAATTTATGATATTTTGAGAAAAGGATCGGAGAAATTGAAATTCTATTAAACGATATATACGTCATCTCTTTCAGTGATGCACGTTGTCACTTGATCGACGAAAATTATTTTGAGTGCCGCGAAATTTTAACCTGCCTTTAACCTAAATTCACGGGGTTAAAAATTTAAGAAAAATTCGAAGATTCAGATGTCTTAGCATCTTTCCTCCGACTTTTTCCTAATAATTACGAAATAACATTCCTCTTTACCTAATAGTAAAGTAATAATTTTCTAGTGCCGCGTAATTATTATACGATTCTCGAATGAAACAGTCGTCTCGAAATAATAACTCGTCAACATGAAGCTTCGAAATTTTATATCGCTCTTGGTTTCTCCGCCGTCATACTTATGATGAAGTAAGCACAAACTATACAGTCTATAGGAGGACCGAGACAGAAGAACGTAGAAAAGATCGTTTCACGAGGCAATTTAGCGATGCTTCAAAAATCCTATAACGCTGTAACAAAGACGGTGTCCGGAGAATCAACATCGGAATAGCGCCAGTTTAAGTAAGTTAGCGGTTTTCGTTGCGCGTGAGAGCTCTATCCACGGGATCCTCGCGTAAATGGAAGTAAGATTGCCTGATAGCGTTGGCCGACTAATTCTATGAAAGTCGCACGAAAGTGAGGGCGTTGTTTCATAAATCATAAATATTATAAGAAAAAGTTCTCTCGCGGCTGTGAAAAAGTGTTACCTGCTTTCGAATGTAAATCCTTTAAGTGACTGTTCGCAGGATAGGGGAGACGTATTATTATACTTCGGGGGGGGGGGGGGGGGGGGGAGGCGCGCGCGCGCGGCGGCCGCGAAGAAAGCATTCGCAGATAGACAAAAGCGGCCGGAGCGAGAGCGGCCCCGTTGTTCCTGAAAATTTTTATTAATGAAACTTTTAACAGCATCTCCGTTCGCCGGGCAAAATAATTGCACGTTTGCTGCGAAACCAATTTCTGAAACAATGATAGAGCATTATTTAAATCACCCCCACCTCCTCTCCACCGTGGTAAAAGTTGTTCCCTCGTGTATTTCCTCTTAGGGTGGAATATTAATGACACGTTTCTATAATACAAAGGATCGCAGTTTATCAATTGCTTCGCATTTTTCGACAGTATCGTTTCTTAAGCGGAGGTAAAAATGCATGTGTACTCCTAAGAGGACTCCGCTCGAATTGGCCAAAAAGTAATTGCTTCTTTTCTAATGGATGGGCATATTTCTCTATCTCAAAATGTAACAAACCTCATTCTAAACTGCAAATTTATTGTATGATCTGATACCTGGTAATTTAAGCTTGTTTTGAAAAGGAGAAGAACGCACGATCTCGTTAACAATTGTTTGTTTGGCGTCGATTTCAGAATGAAAAAATCGGAAAGGAACATTTTCGTCACATATTTTGCTACACTGTAAGGAAAAAAGCATTGTTAAAAAAGTTTATAAAAAATTATCTGACGTGTATGGTAAAGAGGTCGTAAAAATCGTTCTTGGAGCTGTTGTTTGTCAAGAAAGATAAGAACTTTTTTCGAACGCGGAATCATAAAGTTGCCTGAAGGATGGGAAAAGGCAATCGAACCAAATAAAAGCTATATTGTCTAATCAAGATTTTGTTTCTCACGAAAAATGTAGAGAATAGAATTTCTCTTTCGATTAAAATTACTATAAAATAATAAATAATTACTATAAAAAAATAAAATGAAAAGAAGCGACGTTGCTTTCTGATACAGTTTCCCAAAACTTAGTTTTTTTTCAAATTTTAAACGTTAATAATCTAACATCTATCACGACAGCTCTTTTCTCTAATAAAAAAATATATCCATGTGTATTACATATAAAAAGACAGTTACCAAGCGGTTATATTAAAATCGTTAAAGCAGACAGTATCGAAAACTGTTCGCGCGTTTTTCGTTCGCTTTCGAATTCGTTTAGGTTAGCTGTATGGTTACTGGTTTACGAGGACACTGCGAAACCACGAAACTGTGCACACGAAATGCGAAGGAAGGGCGGCCAAGGTGAACGAAGAGAACCCTAAACGGTTCATCGAACGGAGTAACGAGGGTTTGGAAAACGAGGATTTAATGAAGGGTTGGTAACTGAGTATAAAAGGCATCTATCCCAGGAAGTTGAAAGGATATAAGATATTAAATTGGCAAATCCCCTGGACGAGGGAGTTGCTCATAGATTTGCTTTTATTCGATCGATTACCGTTTCATCGAGATCTCCGGGAACAAATTGGGGGACAGAATAAATGCTAGCTGCACTTGAGTGTTCTCAGAGTGTTCAAATCGAACGAAGAGTTTGATCCTACTTTGCGACCATTATCGCCACGGTTAACCTTTAGTTTCAGAATTAAACCGTGTACGTTTGAATCAATGCTGAATCATAGAAATGTTTATATGAACTCTCTGTAACTACAGAAATTGATAAATATCATAAAGATTACTGTATTTTAAATATATATGATTTCTATGCTACATGCATATTACATTCTGTGTGCACATCTGCAAAAGTACACATGGCGTGACTATACTAACTATATCGTTTGTTACAAATACAAATGCGCGTTATCCTTTTAAATCAAACAGTTGATTGTTATTGAACATTTACAAGAAAACTGACGACACGATGAGAAGAGTAATACAAAATTTTCCCGCTTTAGAAAGCATGAATGCAGATATTACCATTTTGCCTAATATATTTCACCTTATTTTCCGTCATCTCTGAAACTCGTAACTCGGCCCACTTGTACAAAGCATCTTGCACATCATCGTGAAAACAATTTCCAAAACCATGCCTCGCGAAATCCACCGTTATCAAGTTCCATTCCAGCTAAAGTACTTTCCAATTACTTTCTTTAAAAAAAAAAGGAAGCAGTGCCTTGTAGGGCAATTGCGTGTTTCCGACCGAAATGTCGAAGGAAAATCCATAGCGATGTAAAAACGTTTATGCTTGCCACCGTGGAAACGGCACGAACCCGCGGCGAACGGTCTACAATAATAGGACGAATGAAAGAAAACGTTCCGGAACGAATTGACGATTCGTTCGCGTTAGTCCTCTCGTAAATAAGGCGAGATCGTAGGCTTGAGTGGGGAATCGAACAATCAGTCATCCCTAACAACGAGGATTCAATCAGAGATCGACAATCTATGGGGGGACAGAAGTTATTTATGCAAGTGGAGATCGAGAGAGGGAAAGAGAAAGAGATAGAAAAATAAAAGAAGAATAACATAAAGTGAGAGTGATGTGGAAAGAGAGACAGAGACAGAGAATAGGATTGTACAAATGTTATTTGAAAAAGAAGAAAATAACAATTTGAGAGCGTTTGCCAGTAAAGTACTTACAAACAGTGATCTGCTCTTTGTACACGATAATGCGATAATTCTATAAAATAAATACTCAACAGTGATAAATAATGAAACATCACATGCAATAATACATCATTTCTTAATGATTTAATAAAACTTGCGATTAATTTAAATCGTTGCCTCTTGAAACCAAGAACATGTAAATTATTGAAATTCCAAGTCGTAGTTCAATGGCAAGGAATTGTAATTTCATTTGAAGAAAATCATTCGTCATTTTAAGATAATACGAAAGTTTGAATATCGTTATCGAACGACAAAGAACGACGAGAAGCGGTGAGAAAAATGCAGATAAAAAGAAGATCGAAGAACGAAGGGAAAGAAATATGGGGAAAGAGAGAGACACACGCAGGGAGAAGGGTGATGTGGCCGAAGCGTGTGAACGACAAGCTCGAGAACTGGCGGCGCACGTAATCGTCACGCGGCGACCTCGCGCTTCATGGTACAAATGACTGTTCCTACTCGCATGCTGCGCCACCCCTTCGACCTGCTGCCGGCTCCTTAACTCGCCAACCCCTTGCGAAAGGTCGATGTATCCTCCCGCGGTGGTCCCAACGGGGGTAGAAGACCGTGGTCGAACCACGTGGAACCGCCGGCAATCTTCCACGATCGTAATTTGATATTATCCGACGTAAATCAACGCCGTGAGAAGCGAACGTACCGACCGAGCACAAGCCACCTTTCTCGTATCAATTCTTCCTCTCCCGATATTTCTTCTCTCTTCTCTCGCCCGTTCCTCTCCACTTTCCGGCTCTTCGACTCGTCCATTCATCTTTCTATCTGGCGAACGCCCGGCCCGGCGACCAGTCACCATAATTTT
This sequence comes from Frieseomelitta varia, assembly GCF_011392965.1. Lineage (NCBI taxonomy): Eukaryota > Metazoa > Arthropoda > Insecta > Hymenoptera > Apidae > Frieseomelitta > Frieseomelitta varia. Next base: position 179,671 of record NW_025110633.1, on the reverse strand, counting down.
CACAATTACGGGGGCTGACTGGACGATGATAGATTCCCGCGAGACCCGTGGCTTTTGTAATCCCTCGTAGCGGTTTGTTCCCCGGCTGCAATTTAGCCTTGCTCTGTTTTGTATTGTGCACGGGATACAATTGGCCAGATTGTTAACGCGGCGGTCGGATGATATCTTGCGGACGTCGGCAACGCGTGTGCGGAGAACAGTTTTTATATTGGTTGTTCGCAGGGGTGGTTTAGGTGCAAAACACTGGCGTGCATCGCGCGGTTATAGATCGCCGATGACGAACCAATGGAGTTGAAAATTATCGTGCGCCAGCAACGAGATACGTTGTTCCGACAGTGGCTGTTTTCGACGGCGAAAAATCCTGACGGGTTTGTTTGACGTTAGATATGTGTTCGAACATAGGTAAAGAAGCTCCATTGTCCCGAAATAAGAGATGTCAAGAAATTTGAGTTCCGCGCGTCGTTTTTAGAAATCATTCAAATAATGTCTGCTGGAGTTAGCTTAAAGTGTGCTGAAGTATTCTTGAGATTTTCGTTTATTTGTGTAACGGGAGATCGATAGAGAAATACGTAGATTCTACGTATTATCCTTTCTAAAGATTTTAGATATTTTAAACAGTATTATAAATAATGATTAATTTCAATTAGTAGATATTATTTAATATATTTTATAATGGACCATTAGCAAGAATTTTAAGAAACAATTTAAATTTTATGTATAATATATTACTCCCACAGAAACAATAGCAGCTATCGTTTTTGATTCATAGTTTTCCAACACATTTTCGCAACATCGTGAACATTCACACGTCGTTAATGAATTATTTCAATTAGTGTTTCTACTTTCGTCACGTTATTCTCAAGCGATAACACTTATAAAATACAACCGTCTAATCTAATCTCTCTAACCAAAATATCACTTTCGTGATCAAAAGAAAGTGATCGATCATCAAACGGTGGCACAGTTGGTTGAAAAACAATCGTCCAACTTCTCCGAGTGGCCAATTTTTATTTCACCTCTTGACCAACGAAGTTCGAGAGTGTCGAGAGTTCACGAACTAAACAGCGAAACTCGGTTCACGGGCAACAAAGAGGTCAATTGTAAACCTTTGTGTGCCCTGCTCACACTCTATCCAGTCGCACCGTTGCTGATGGCAGATTATGGTCTAAACACGTCAAACACGAGTTGTGCGTACAGTTCTAGATGTTGTGCACACGTATAGAAGATAACACGGTATGTTTCACATCCATAATCCCCCACAGGACGTTTAAACGACGAACAGATAAATCCGGCAAATACAATCGCTGAAAGAACGCTCGTCACGAGGGGTTAATAACGAAGCATTAAACATTTAATGGAAACGTGTTCGTTTAACCCACTCTGTGAGTGTGATTCTTGCTTGGTAAACAGCGACAAGCATGCGGACCTTCCGACAACTGGCTGCAATCGTAATTTGATATTATCCTACCTAAATCAACGCCACAGGGGCGATACGTGCGTTTTCCCTCCCTCCCTCTCTCTCTCTCTCTCTCTCTCTCTTTGTTACACGTACACACGAACCACATTGCCGGAGATCGATCGATAATGCATTGAGATTTATGGGCCCGCGAAGCGTTAGTAGTCAGAGCTCCTGTCGGATCTTCTCGACCGTCGGTCAATCTCGTGAATCATGGCGGATTTGCTAGCAAAGGTTACTCGTTACAAAGATATACGTACGGCAATGTTCCTCTGTTTAATGTTTACAGCTACAATAATACATCGCAACGTCGAAATTTTCGTCTACTGTGTCATTGATGGAGTTCGTTCTTTTTTCCTTTTTTCTCTTTTCTTTTTTTTCTTTTTCTTTTTCTTTTTTTTTTTTTTTCTTTTTTTTTTGGTATTTATGGGATGTTTAACCC
>NW_025110633.1:46875-177754 GCF_011392965.1 Frieseomelitta varia | reverse complement strand
TTTTTCTTTTTTTTTTTGGTATTTATGGGATGTTTAACCCCTTACGCTGGAATGGCGTGCTACGCACGTCGAGAATTCTTTGTTCCAAAATTGTAATATTTTATTTAAGTAAAACAAAATAGACAAAAACAGATAATAAATTTATTACTTCTCAATAATTTCTATCTAGTGACGAATTTAAAAAGAAAGCGATGAATTATTGTACACGGTTTGGTCGTCCGTTATGGTCCGCAATCAGTTGCCAGCGCAAATGGTTAAAGAGTCGAAAGTTGCACAGAATGTATGCATCACTTGCTGAAGAAGAATTACGATACTTCGAAAGACGAAATGGCACGATTCTTTTTTATTAATACTAGAGTATAGTATGTACCGACGATTAAAGCACAAAATTCCCATCAGAGTTAAAGTGAAGAAAATGAAAATACAATAAATAAAATAAATATTTTAATAATATTAAAAGAAAAAAGGAAATACTTTATAATACAATGAAATACAGAAGCTCTTATTAATACATTTTATAAAAAATTTATAAAAATACACTGTTTTATATTTGTGAAATATTTAACAAATATTACAAATTCGTCATTTTGATAATTTTGGTGGTTCTGTTAAGTTCTGGCGATGTGCGATCGTCCGATGAAATGGTTATGACAATGCGAATAAATTTAATATCTCAAAATTAGGTCTTCCCATTTCCGAGATCGAACGCTTCAGCCCCGTTTTGTTAACGAAAACGAAGAACCGCGCTAAAATGAAAACGTACAATTGAATCGAGCGCTATAAAAGCGGTGAAAACAATGCTGAAAGTTCATTTTATTATCGATCAGCAGGGAACCAACGCGACGCGAAGAAAAATTTGAACCCATTGAGCCACGTATTGGAATGTGATGAATTACAAGACAGACCCACGATAGTACTGAAAGAATCGATTTCCTCAGCTTTCAACGATGAATCGATGGGAAAGTTATAGAGTGCTGGTCAAATCTGATATGGAATTCAGAAAGTAAGGATTCGTTTTAAAAATCGAAAGAGAAAATCAATTGAAAGGTTTGCAGGTTTTAAAGCGAATTCTGTTAAAAAGTTGCCATTCACGATTACTTTCTCGATTTTTCACGCATTTGCTGAAAGTAATCTCGGGCTCTGTCCGTTAAAATTTCAACGGTGACCGTTTCCTTTGTTATACTTAAAATTAATTAATATTTTAAACGTTTCCTTCGAGATGCAATTGTTAGACTTGAACTTTTGCTTAATAAAAATTTTAATACACCTTTGTTATTGTGTATTTGAGAATATTAGTGGCATTATCACTGCTAAAATTCCTACAAAATTCATATAATCCAAATTATTTATCAAATTTTGACAATCTCAAATTCTTAGCTAATCAAATGATGATTAAAATTGAATTACCGCAGCGTTCTTTAATATTCATCAAATTTAGATTAACCTTAATATTACTCAGCGACTCTTGTTATTTAGAAACTGAACATTCTAAGAAATTTAATTCACGAACGCAAATAATCGTTAATCATAATCTCAGGATAAATATTATTCGTCAAATAACAATTAACACTGAATGAATTATCGAAATGTCCCTGAATATTTTTCAAATCTTCGAGTGATTAATTTTCAACTTATTTTCTCCCTCTCTCTCTCTCTCTCTTTGCTGAAATTAGATAGATCAGAAAATTCTAAGAAATTTCATTCCATATCGATCGTTACTTTCTTCGCTCTGTAATATTTCAGTCTTATTACTTTGTCGGTACTCCGGCACAACTTACCATCATAACGATATCTGTTAATTAAAAATTATATTAAATTTGCGAAAAACTCGCTTTTATAACCATCATCGGGGAAATCGTTTCGCGTTATTCGCCCCGCAGTAAACCGTGTAAGCATGCCATTCGCATTAAAACCGTTGCATGTGCTTGTATCGCGGTTTAAATTGCAATGATGATGTTAATCTGAAATCTTTAATGTTTTCCTGCTTCGGTATCTTCTTAGGCGAGAAGCAATTAACGCATACGGATGATGTTTATGAAATGAAGCAATAACGCGGGGCAAAAGCGGCACGAAACGACGACCATTACGCGTTATTCTTTTTTCTTCTTCTTCTCTCTTTCAGCTGCGAGGATGTATCTTCTTAGTCAGTAGTTTCTCAGTCATTGTAATATTCTTCTCATTACAGTTCTCAAGTTTCTATTTTGACATTTTTAAAATTATTTTTATGCCGTAGCCCAAGATTATGCCTCATAATTGATTAATGTACGTTCATACTGCTTTCAAAATTATTTTGTATATCAGTAGTATTTTGTATAATTACAACTTTATACATTTTAAACCTTACCAAGCATTCACTCAGGTCCGAATCCTCTATTACACTTTTAATCGCGTAATGCATCGTTCTCTTTTATAATTTTGTGATTTTATAATTTTGTGATTTTATAATTTTGTAATTTTATAATTTTGTAATTCTATAACTTTACATTTTTATAACTTTAAAATTTTATAATTTTATAATTTTATAATTTTATAATTTTACAATTTTACAATTCTATAATTCTATAATTTTATAATTTTATAATTTTATAATTTTATAATTTTATAATTTTATAATTTTATAATTTTATAATTTTATAATTTTATAATTCTATAATTTTATAATTTTATAATTTTATAATTTTATAATTCTATAATTCTATAATTCTATAATTTTATAATTTTATAATTTTATAATTTTACTATTATAGTTCTTTATTTTTTCTTCTTTTCCATGTTTTAAAGTACATGAACTGTGATGCATAACATGGATGCTGGCGCAAAAACATGCATGGGCGCCAGCTCAATCATAGCCATTCTCACACCTGCGAATACAAAAATAATCAAAATAAACCGAAATACGTAATTTTTATAATTACGACTTAAATTCATTAACTTACCAATGTCTAAATATCTGATGATGTGCGAAGATTACTGCAATTTGTTATCGAATTTTAAAACCTAGTTATCGAATTATAAAACCTAGTTCACTGTCGATTAATTATTATCAGTGGACACGCTAGTAAACGATACCGAAATCCCGCTGTGTCCGGAATCGTCGCATCATGTTTAATTAAATCATTCGTCGGCTTATTTAATCACGTCCAGCTTAACAAAGTTTTCGTTCAATTAAAAGTTCCAACACTTCTCGAAGACTTTTCGCCTTCTTTTATTATTTCGTATTACATTCTTTGTGTTACTTTCGCACCAGTATTGTTTCACTGGTTCGTTATGCGCGATTCGTCCCTGTAATTCTCGATTGAGTGTCGTTAACTTTTGTCTGGCTGTTATCAACTCATTTTAGAGGATATAGCGAGATAAGGATGTGTTCGAAAAGAATATACGTGTTAACAATATAATGAGATTTTGTTATTTTAATATTTATATTTAATTATAATATAATATATAATTTAATATTTATATTGTTATTACAATTTAATATTTAATATTTAACGTATAATGGATATTTAAGAAAAGTCATCTCAATGTATGTACGTATTATGTGAGAAAGTTTGTACGACGTACTATACGACTATTATGATCGTATTGCTGAAGTTTGAGAATATATATCTAAAAGACACTAGATGTTAGAGATTTGCTGCAAACACACGTTTCATAAAGTGTTAAAAAAATCAATTATTGACAAAGTAAAAAAAAAAAAAACTTTAATATTTACCGAGGCGGACTTTAGCATTAACCTGTTCGAAATCGCGAACGAGATCTCGCCAAAATTATCTCAGTTGCAATATCACTAACAAAGTGGAATTGTAGAAGCGGTGCTATGAAACGAGATATCTCGTCGGTGGTATTGTACAACTTACATAGGTTGTGGCGAGATATCTTATCCACGTCAGCAAAAGGGTTAAAGTCAAACTATTTGTATTATAATTCGTGTATATTAATCTTTGCAGTAAACGTCTTTTACGTATATTTCAAAGTTTCACTTGATCATAAAATTAAAAATTAATTGAAAAATACTATTACATAAGTTTTATGTTTCATATGTTTTAAAGTTGATTTTAAATTTTACGACAGTTGTACTGTGTAAACAACTATTGCAATCTAGGGAGCATAGACATCAGAAATAACTCGCTGATAGTTGCCTGCAATCCAACAAGGGAGAGTTACTGCACTGTAGATGGATAACGAGACGCATATGTTGCCTTTCGTGTTCTATCATTAGACATCGTTAGTGAGATATTTCGCATTTTATATTATCAGTCAGAGAAAATTATAGCTCAGTTAAGTGGCAATAGTCAGAAAATTTTTCTTAGCCATTTGTTACTCCAACCAATCTCATCTCTGAACATCTTTCAGTGAGTAAAAGTCTTTGAAGAAGTCTGAAAAAAATTCATACAGCTTCCAAATCGAATTATTATTATTGTATATTGTATTGCAAGTAATAATATTAGAAACCACATGTAATAAACGATAAATTTTTATTTGAGGAAACTCGCATGTTCCAAATTTACTCGAATGTGAAAGACCTCGGTTCTCGAAATGAAGATAAAAATAGATCAATTTTAATCAAAAAGAAAATACGAGTGGCAGACAACTATATTTTAGCCACGTGTTATATATTAATATTGTTAGACACATACACTCTTATTCAAAAAAATTTTGGAACATGTTAAAATTCCAAACGAAATGATGACTTCCTTAAGTAAGTATAAGTACCTCTAATAACTTAGAAGTGTTAAAAGTTTATTATTAATAACGTATTAAAACTCTAATTCAAGAATAATGGTCATCATTTTCGCAAAAGATATTCAATATTTCTTAAGAAAATCACGTGAGAAGTCGAAAATCATCGACCTCGTCTAAATATGATTATCGCGGTTCTAATTTCGAGTCGCTAATTTTCATCCACGGTTGGCTTCGTTATAAATTTTGTAGCAGCGGCGCGAGGCGAGCGGTTGGAGGGCGAGGGGGCAGATTGCTCTACAGGTGACAAAAGATCCGTCGTGTCGTCGAGGAATAATTGAAAAAAAAAATAGAGAAAACGTATTAATTAATGTCTGGCAAGAGGTTGGCGCGGGTGTTTTAATTAAAAACTTCGAAAGTGAGAATCGTTTTGTTCAACCGTGAAACGTCAGCCGGAGTTTTAACGGAAACAAAGGATCAAGAGTAATCAACGAACTAACAGACGTAATTAAATCCTCTTTAAATACGTACGCTATTACGCGGTTACATTTCTGATTACACGTGTTTTACGCGGTATCGGGACGCGTTGAGAAAATTTTTCAACGCATTATAACCATTGTTACGTTCATTACGTAAATTTTAATAAAGATCCCGTTCGCGAATAATCCCGTTCGAGATTATAAAGAGCTCATTGTCCAATGTGACTAAAGCTAAATATAAAATAAAGCGCCTCTTAAACGGCGAAATTCCCTCTGCTCGCGCCGGCCAGCATTTCCTGAATTATGCTTTAAATAATGGTAACGGAATATACGCGTGGAATAACTAAAACATGTGTGTGTGTGTGTGTGAACCATAGCGGGAGATTTAATTCTTTAATTGTAACTGCTTCTGGTAAAGCCATGGATAAAATTATCGTTTCAATAAGGTACAATTCCGTATAATTGGAACAAAGTGTTCCAATGTTACATGAGTCAGACGTTCGATGACCGAGCCATTGTTTATTTTATTTCGCAGAAAATATAGAAATAATATTCTCGCAAGATTATAAGTAGTGACAAGTCGTTTCACCAGCGTTGTTCACAGATTGCTTGTGCAGTTAATTTAGGCATTCGATGATCGAATATTATCTTTCATATTATCTTCTGTTCGTTAGAGGTTTCGCCTCATTCTGCTGTGTTTTGTATTAAAATAAATATTCAGCACAGTCTCTATTTATAACGGTTTAACATGTAATAAATGCAATGATGCACGCTTTCATGTCGCGACTTCGTGAAAACGGACATGTGCAGTGCTAATTAAAAAAAAGAAGAAAAAAAAATTGAACGTAATTTAATTAGGCAACTAAAAAGCGACGAGAGTATAATTAAATTAATAAAGTGAAATGTGGTATTTGTAAAATAGCAATGAGAGACGTATAAATTGGCGTGGGATTTGTCAGTTGATGAATACAAGTGATTCGGTATATTTTATGATGATAAAGTTCGATAAAATACCAGTGAAAAGCAGTGATTTGAAAACGCCTAATTATAAAGCTTACTCTTTTTGAATTATTTATTATAACCTACAAAAGTAATTTCATATTTTTGATCAAATTTGAACAGAAATAAAAACATAATTTTTGTTATATATTTTGTTAATTTAAACTGATTTGGCTTTCATTAAAGATGCAACTGTGATGGCTAATAATCCATAAGAAGTTAACCTTAAAAATTAAATAAAAATTTAAAAAAGAGAGACAGAATTTTATTATTTAATACTAGAAAGACAACAAAAGATAATAAAATTTATAACGCAGAAGTTAAGGGAAAAATTTTAGTGTAATAAAGAACACAAACTTCTATTTATATATACTTTACTAAAAATCCGAGTTTTTGAAAATATAGTATTATAAATAAAATTTCTAATGGAAAATTGTAAATTGGTCATTTTTAGCACTTTGATGGCTCTAGTGTTAAATGATATAAAAATTCTATCATTTTCATTACAGATACAAGGTGGGAGTGTCAATGAAACAAGATATATAACTATCATTTCTTACTCTAAATAGTATTTCACAAACTACTTAGAGAATTCAATAGAATTCACATTGACGCTTTCGTAATCGTTCCCAAACAACTTCTCACACTCGTGCTCGTGTTTCGAAACTCGTTTTTCAAACCGACATCATACTCGCGGAATTATAAATTTCCAGAGCAGCTTCGCCAAAGCACACCGTATCGTCGAGTTTCGTCGTAAACATCCAGCGTGTATGTGAACACGTTTATCAAACAAACACGGGGAATAAAGGAGATTGTAGATTTAAAATTTCATTTAATCGCTGCCAGGCTTCTCGGACGTTGTTCGCGCCGAGGTTCTCGCGCGGCAATTCGCGGCGAGGAAGTTCCGTTCGTCGAGTTGCTCTAGGAGACGTGACCGGCGTGGTAGTTTGTTAAAAGTTGAAATTGGCCGAGGCTCGATTTTCCTTCGAAATAATTCCTGCGCCGCGCGAGTCGTGGCCGTGGATCGATCGATCACCCCGCAAGACCAACTAAACCCACAACTCATCCTGTAATTATTGTACACGATGCCAATAATATCGACACACCGCCGTGGAACGCTCTGAGGAACGTTGAATCGAGCGAGAGAGGGAGAGAGAGAAAGAGAGTGAGAGAGAAGGTGTTAGGGGTAGGTGGACGCGGTGGAAAAATGGCGGAAGTTTACGAAGAAAGTTAGCCCGATACGAGGACGTCCTTTAACGTGTCGACGTACCTACATGAAGGGAAACTGATTATGCGTTTTATCGGGTTCCAAGGTGCGCGTCAGGTAACTTCGTTTCGATCTCTATCAACGAGGCAAACTTTGCTATCCCCTGTAATCGCGGCTCCAGCCCGATTTTGCATAATGCGATCTTTTAACCTTGGATTTCGCACTGTGTGGCGAAATATCGGCGGGCGAAGGATTTTTATGTCGTTTGGAATGGGCCGAATTACGACAGAGATCTAGGGGACTAGTGTTCGGCGTCAGGTTGATGAATACAAAATGGTTCTTTTTTCTTTTCGATCGTTATTTTGAGTTGGCTATCTATTTTGATAGAATTAATCCCGCACGGTTCCTTATATTTTTAGTCTACTAATAGTTTTCTGCATATTTTTAGAATGAAATAGTTTTCGAACGAATGATTTATTTGTTGCGTAGTTATTTGGATAATTGGAAAAATAGAAATTCGCGGAGGGAAGACGTTGGAGATAGAAAGTATGTGATAAAGTTTCGTATGTTAATTCTTGAAGATGTTAGATTAACAACTATGATTTCTTGCTAATCACATTTGCATTCTATACATTTATTCATAATTATACAATGTTATAATTTTAGTATGATTAGAACAGTTATAATGAAGAGTAAACAGTCGTCATTTTCTTCTTTTTAAATAAAATAATGATTACACGTTTCGTATGTTAATTTTGTATGTTTACACGCTTATTTGATATATAAGATAAATTATTCAAAGGTCACGTTACTTTCTTTAACGAGGCGATTATCTTCATTTACCTATGTATATTATCTTTGATCGATTAATCCATGAAGAACCCATTTGCTCATTTTCTTTACTTTCCTAGTCAAATAATGAATAATGATAATAGATTATTCTCATTAATATCTCTTCAAACATTATCGTTATTATGGCATCTTCCAGCTTTTCTTTTTTGATTCATTTCCTAAGGAGGAACTATCAGATTTAAATTTCACCAACGTTGTCGAATTTTTATCCAGTTTTAACAAATGTGATACTACTATGAAAACGAAGTCATTCAATTAGACTGTTTATTCCTGATGAATAAATTTCTAATATTTTCATCACAAATCTTATTTGTGAATATAAAATATATGTAATAAAAAAATCTTTTTATTTGTGATGTGCTTGACAACAATTAAACACAGAAGGATCAATAAGATTTTTGTATAAATGAAATCTCAATTTTCCAGTATCCAATATTTGTAATCTCGTTTATGTAGACATAATACAATTTAAATAACGAATGATAAATAAAATCATAAAGAATGATAAATAATAAATGTAATGATTAATACACTGTAAGATGTTAAGTTTAGCTCTCCTAACATTTAACTTTTGTATTTTTACTTTCAACAAAGAAACAACAGGTAGCTTTCTAAATATGATTAATCATTCAATAAAGTTATTATTATAATTAATATTATAATTAATGTAAATACTATTTATTATAAATATTATAAATTAATATTTGTAATATTAATTATAAAATAATATTATTAATGAATGTTATAAATTTTTAATTATATTTAAATATTATAAATTGCATAATTATAAAATTTGGTAGGTAAGATGTTAGCGTAAAAATCTCAGTCGATTATTGTTAATTATTATCTGCATTATCTGCTCCCAGTCATTAATACTGCACAGTAATTTAAGACACACGAAGCTTGATAAAACATATTTTTGTAGAGCGGCAATGCATGCGCCTGATTGCAAGAAGATTTAATGCGGTGTACAGTAAAAAACGCGAGTCACGAGACTTTGAAACTGCTTCTCAAAGATGTAGCTGAATCGGTTGATTTATAGATCGCAACGACTACTCCGTCTGGTTATTTTTATATAGATATTCAAGTGACAAATGATCCTGAAAACGTCGTACCGTGTTAAAAACTGCAGTCACGTAATTCTCGAGCCGACTTCTTTTTGCGACGTGATTCTTAAATGAATAGCTAAATATTGAAATAACTTAAATGCTGACCAGTCTCCATCAGATAATTAACTTGTTGTATGTATGTGTTCATAAATGAATGAACACCTGTGACGATAAAAAACGGACTATCGACTTTTCCATTTTGCAGAAATTAAATTCAATTAATTGTAACTTTGATGCTCGTGTATTAATTCTCTCATTAACCAAAATTTCGTTTATCTACGGATAAAAAAGGTTAAGTATTAGTTAATTGTAATTATTCAATACAATCAAAAAATTTGGGAAGTAATAATTGTGAATGAATCATTTGATGTTTTTGTAATTGTGTATTGATGAAATACAATAATAAAACTAAAATAAATTTATAATAAATGTATAAACATGTAACTTTCAAGTTACACCACGTTATAGAAAATTAGATTACTATTTTGAGATTGTGCAAGATACTTCTGATGTCACGTTTTAAATATCGAATATACGTGTTTATAATTATAATTCTTAGAGTTCTTATTACGAAATAATAAAACAAAGAGTAAAAATTGGATTCTACTTTCAGTTTACTATCTTGATTAAATTTTTCAAGTCCTGGACTAAATTCTATTCTGTTATTCAGTTTATTCCTTTACGAAGCAATAAGTATGTGTTTCAAATTGTATGTGTGTGAATACGAAAATTTCTGTCAGAGACATTAAAGCAAAAGCATGTGCTATGTTTTTACATATTTTACCAAAAATCATTTAAATCTTTAAAAATACACATCTATAAAATTTCTAACGAAATTATAAATTGGTCGTTTTGACCACTTTGTGGTTAGTTATAGTATTAGTATTGCAAGGTTGCAAGATAGTTCTGATGTTATTTGTCACGTTTAAACATAAAATTGACATAAACATGAAATTTGAACATGAAATGTTTAAACGAGATATAGAATTATATAGCCACTGCAAAATGATAAAATGAATTAATGAAATTCAGATTTAGATAACTATTTTAGTTTTTGTTTACGGTTTGTGGTTTGGTATGACTTTTCAATATTCTATAAATTCTACTAGGTATGATACACGATATGGACGTTTCTATTCGCGGCATTTCATTTAATCCGTTAAAGAATCAATCTTTTAACTTTCTTTGGCTAACTGAGGCTAGTCAGAAAAGAACAAAAATACATTCTTCCAGGAAGAAAATATAGATTTCTCGTGAGGATTCTTTATGGAAAACTTGTAGAACCTCCTTAAGTTTTTATTAAAATTCTTAAAGTTGACGCGCCGTACTCCTGCTAACTTATTTTACTTTATAAACGAATATAAGCTCTAACAAAAATGAAGATTATAACGAGTTAGAAACAGTTAAATTAGCCATTATCATCGGACGATTGTCTTCTGTTGTTTTGAAGAAACTTTATTACCAAGTAATTAATGAAACCACCCATCACAGTATAGTAAGAATAACTCGAAACTTCATGAAACTACACATTTGATTCGAAAGAAATCTCTTGAACATTTTAGTGAAAACGCGACAATGTTCTTAGAACATTTATATTTATTTAATGTGTTTTCTGAATCGGGTTCTTGGAAATTTTGTTAATCTCGAATTGACATTGTTCAATTATAAGTAGACTATAAACGTTTATGCATTTATAGAAACTTTAGGAATACAAAAATTTGTGGAATGCATGCAATATGAAACAAATATACAAAATATTAGAAATATAATAAGTTATAAAGTACAATATAAATTTTAAAAATATAACAAGTGAATCAAATCTCCATTTAAATTTCATGTTTTTTAAATTGTATTGATTAAAATTCTTCTCAAACATAACAAAAGAAAGAAAAAAGAAATTCTTAACTAAATGAAATTGTGTCAAAATATTTCAAAAATGAAAATTTCCCCCCCGCAGAAGCACTATAGTTAATTTAATTTCTATTCATTCGCGAACCGTGAACATCAAATGTGATCTCGATCCTCGATCCGACGGATCTACGTCCGTGGAAACCGTGTCAAATTTAACGGAACGTTTCTTTCGAACGCGTCGATAGCAGGTTAAAGTAGAAACTCATAATTAAAACCGATCCTTATTATTCTGCACGTTCTTTCGACAATCGGAGGCTCGTGATTGGCACTCGAAGGGATTTCAGATTGACGGAATGGTACAATGCCACTTTTCACATCATTCCAGTATCGCGTAAAGGCACACAGAATATTAAGTGGCGTTCCCATTGAACGGTATACTAATTATATCGAGTGTGGAATCATTTTAATTGGACATAGCTGGAGCCGAGTCTTTGTATTCTTCACGCGTTAATTATGTCAGATTATTGGTTCCTATTATACGCGGTGCCAATGCGAAACGCTCGCATGCCTGTAGGAAAATGTGAGTCAACAGAATTGTAATCAAACGTTACGCCGCGTTACGAAGTTTGTTATTTTATCGTTAGTTTTACGTGCCGAATATACGATTCTTGTCCAAATAAACGTACGTGCCAAAAAAGCAAACAAATCGAACCCGCAGAACTACGTTTCCACCCTCGATTCTACTTTGTTATTTTATTAGCTGCTTGCGGCTTTACCGGGATTACGGCACACTTACACTTTGCGTCAAAATTTCCTTTGATTGTTGAAATTTAAATTGAAATTCATTTAACGATCCGCTTTATCGTTCGGCCTGATCACTGTACACTTATCGGGTTTCAACGAATGTTTTTTGAAGATCGACCGAAGAATACCCTCTGTTATGGAAGTTAAATTTGAATTGCACTGGATGCAATGTTTCAGTATGCTCGGACCATTTTCGAGTAAAATGCATATTGGTACTTTATACTAATATATATGTGTTAATAAATTCATTGAAGAAGATATATGAAATATTTTAATCTTGTAATAACTTTTTGCTACGTGCAAGAAACATTTCATTTTTAAATGTGAATGCAATTTTTGTTACCTTCTTATACGATCTGGTGGTTGAGACAAAGTATTCTAAAATAACACAGTTTCGTGGAAAGGGAGCTGACCTGTTAAGTTTAACGATACAAATTCCTTTAAAAATAGTTGACAAACTGGTGGAATTTTACAAACCCAAGGGATTTAATGTATTTAATACCATATCACAGCGAGAATCAATGTCTTTGAACTATTCAAGGATCTAACGGAATACGTACAGTGACGAGCGTATAAATAGAGAATGCTTACTCGTAAATTCTAATATGATAAAATATTTAAATACCTGTGTGAAACCATTAAAATCCCCGTGTCCGAGAATAGCAGTGATATCAATAATTTATTTGTTAGATACGTTCATTTTAAATATATTTTTCTTACTATATAATATAATTTTACTAGTCTTCATATTTCTATTTTCGTAACAAACTGAATGAAACACAATTCTTCCCAGTTTATATTTTTTACTTATTATATTTAATTTCTCAACTCATTTGTATCAAAGGAATATTCTGCAAGTAACGTCTAGAAATTTTATACATACTAATATTTGATATATTTATGAATACATGGTATTGTAATCAAATTTATATCAATTTAATATTATATTAATAGGGAATATAATTAAATATCATAAAACTAAATATTATACTTTATTGTAATCAAGTTTATATCAATTTAATATTAATAGGGAATATAATTAAATATCATAAAATTAAATATTACACTTTATTGTAATCAAGTTTATATCAATTTAATATTAATAGGGAATATAATTAAATATCATAAAATTAAATATTACACTTTATTGTAATCAAGTTTATATCAATTTAATATTAATAGGGAATATAATTAAATATCATAAAATTAAATATTACACTTTATTGTAATCAAGTTTATATCAATTTAATATTAATAGGGAATATAATTAAATATCATAAAATTAAATATTACACTTTATTGTAATCAAGTTTATATCAATTTAATATTAATAGGGAATATAATTAAATATCATAAAATTAAATATTACACTTTATTATAATCAAGTTTATATCAATTTAATATTAATAGGGAATATAATTAGGACAAACATTTCAATCGGAATAAGTCACGAATAATATGATAATACTATTATACATTCGGTCATATTATACACTGACTTTCGTCGTCACTGAAAACAATTCAACAACGATCCAAGATCGACTAACAGTATATCGAACTTTCGAAATTACAATTATAAAAATATACAAAACGAAAGGAAGTGATTCTCATCCTCGAGAAATAAAAAATCGCCGTACGACGTACATCGAAAGCTGAGTAACGCAGGGAAACCGAAAGAACTCCCTTCGTCTTTGAATTCTCCTGATTTTCCCTCGAAAGGAGCATTTCCAGGCAGCGAGTTTAAAAAACTCGCTTGTCCCCCGGTCGACAAAGAGATCCGCGGCGTGCACGCGTGATAACTTCCCTCTTGGCTTCTCCCTCTTGGTGCACCGTGCGCGCGGAAATTTAGGGGATGAGACTGGCGCGAACGCGACGGAAGTTCGGAATTGTAACAGGGAAACGTCACAATGGGCCTTTTCCTTGTAATAGAGCACTAGAGCTGAATGATGATCGTTGGCGGTCGCGCGAGTCGCCTCTCGCACGTGGCCGCCTCCGCCACCGCCCCCGCACGCCAGACAGAAGGATCTCGATGACACTCAAGACACTCGAGCGTTACGCTCGCGCAGTGACGCAACAATGCGCGCATGCCACGATGCGCGAATTCAATGGCTTTATGCCGCGTCCCCGTGTGCACGCCCGCGTATCCGCGGAACGTAACTGCATCCGCCTACGAAACTGTGTTTCCACGTGCTGTGGTGCCTGGTCTCATTAAATGGAATGCATATTTATGGAGTCACTGGCTTGGCTTGGCTTGGCTTGGCTTGGCTTGGCTTGGCTCGGCTTGGCTCGGCTCGGGTTTGGTGGTTGCCGTGGTGTACACGTTGTGCTGGATTCGCGGGACGAGAGGGGTGCGAGAGGAGAGAAAGAGCGCGAGAGTAGGTGGAAAAAATGGAAGGGGTGAAGAAGGGGGTGAGCGAGTGGGAAAGAGGCTACCGCGGCAGCGCCCTCGACGTGTCTGGCTGCGCCGTCAGGCGTTACAAATCTCAATGGCACACTTTGTGCTCCGATTGCCAGCGCATGCCTTTTGATTTTAACCCTCCAACGACGGCGGCCACCGCGACGACCGAGTCACAGGATTTTTTTATCGGCGAGCACGTGCTAGCGCGCCGCGTCGCGCATCGACGCGCTCGCCCTGATTATCATCGCGTTCCGTTAAGGACGGATTTCTCCGGTTACCGTGATCGTATCGACCGAGTTCTCTGGTAGGTTCAGTAGTCCAAGGGCGGAGGATTTTTGGATTTGGAAATAGGAGCGCTTCGTCGAGAGGGGACGAGGAACCACGCGTAAGAAACGCGATTAATTGCTGTCACAATGGCCATTGGTTTTTAATTCCCAGAAATATTTTAGAATGATTAAAATAAAATGGATATCATCGATATTCATTGCACTTTTATAAACATTACCATATTTTATAAACATTACTATGTTATAATTATTTTAAAATTATATTTTTTATAATTATATATTATAAACATTATTATTTTATAATTATTTTAAAATTATATTTTTTATAATTATATTTTATAAACAGGTGCTTTGTTAATGTGACAAAAGTGTGCGTGACAAAACAATTTGTACTTTTTTTTTTACATAGAAATTCTGAAGTACATTTGAAGCGATGCTGAATGATTTTTCGCAAAATACATATTTGTTAGGGATAAAAAAGAAAAAATTGTCAATGCTCTCGTAATAATTGATGCAGAGTTGTATAAAATTTTGTCAGTATAGAGACAGACCTGTTTTTGATGCAGAGTTGTATAAAATTTTGTCAGTATAGAGACAGACCTGTTTTTGATGCAGAGTTGTATAAAATTTTGTCAGTATAGAGACAGACCTGTTTTTGATGCAGAGTTGTATAAAATTTTGTCAGTATAGAGACAGACCTGTTTTTGATGCAGAGTTGTATAAAATTTTGTCAGTATAGAGACAGACCTTTGTGAGAGTTACTTGTTAACTTATAGACAGACCTTTGTGAGAGTTACTCGTTAACTTATAACTTGTCAGTATAGAGACAGACCTTTTTAATTGATGCGGAGTTGTATAAAATTTTGTCAGTATAGAGACAGACCTTTGTGAGAGTTACTTATTAACTTATAGAATAATGTCAGTAACTATGTAGCAACTTTTATTTAATTGTAAGATAATTTCTCATAGCTGATGATATAAAAGGTATAGGTATATTTCTAAAGGAATATTCTCCAACAAATATAATAAATATATAACCAAATGATGATTTTCGTGTAGTTTACGTATATTTTTCACACGATAAGATTAAATTACTATTATAAAAACCGAAAATTTACGTGGTTTCATGGCATAACCAATGTAATGTATTGAACTTAACTTTTCGATATGTAGTAAAGATACACGTATAATATATCTCTATTCGTTATTTCAAAAATTATCCTGCTTGTTCTGTGAAAAAGGGTATATTCAACACACAAGAATCAAGAACGCGATAACAATAAATAAATACAGATTTGCACCAGGAAAGTGTTACACTTTCTAAGTTAGAAACACGACGCGGTTTATCACCTTGATTGCGGTCGTATTTTGTTAAGAAGTTTCTACTTCATTTGCGGTCTTTCTAAAGTTACGGCACCAATCGTAGAGTTTGTACAAGCTGCACGATTGAATTCCAGTCGAGATTAAGGTAATCGATTCGTTCATTGGAAATCGCTTAAAAAATGAGCAGACATTGCCTTCCCCTCAAATTACCAATTAATCAAAAATACAAATGCGGAACAAACTATCACTATAAGAATCAATTATATTATCGTTTCACATTGTGTACAATTCTCGTCTGTTGAGAAACGTTCGAAGATAAGTGAATTTTTTATTTAATAAAGATTTGTTTAATAAGAATTTTAGAAACAATCGTTCGATCTCGTTCAATTATAAAATAATTTAATTGGTGGGAAAATGAAAGTTCGACTGAAATTTTATTCCAATTAACGTAAGTCTTGTATTTTAATTCTTCTTATGTCCAAATTCTTAAAATAAACTCTTCAATTCTCACAAATTTCTATGTAAATTCTCAGATAAATTACTTAAACGTATGAAATCAAGCAGAGTGCAATTATTTTTAACTTGAGATGTCGAGTTAAATTTACTAAACTATTATCCTGCATGATCCTCTAATTCACCTCTGATATTCATGGAGCATTTTCTGGCTGATCAATTTCAATCTCCCATAATCTCGACGATTTTCCTGTTTGGCTGAGGCGATAATGAGCTCTACTAAATATTCTACCATCTATTCAGACTGTCTGCGATTTAACAGTGAGATTTGATGCAAGTGTACTCAGTCATTACCATTTGTTCCATGTGAAGTAACGGGTTGAAATTTCTACTCACACGAACGTTTATATTAGGATTAGTATTCTCAATCGACAATGCTGATTTATTAATAATCGTACAATATTAGAACAATAGAAATCGATCGTTGATAAAATTTCTTTTTTATCAATAAAATTGTAGCGGACAACGAATCGATTTGAGATAAAGATACTAGAAATGTATTTGACATAAATTAGAAATCATTTTAGAAAGTTAGGAATATATTTGAAGTAAAGAAATATATTTGCCTATTTGAAGTAAAGATATTGGATTTTGAGTTCTGATTGAAAACATAAAGAAATAATTATCATTAGAAATAAATCGGAAGACGTTTTATAAGTAGAATTTCACGAATACTCTTAGTCATCCATTCTTGTCGATAGCAAGGAATTTTTTGATGCTCTAATCTATGATCCTGTTCTTAGCTACATGCCGATATAATTTTAAATTTTAATTTTTCAATTTTTTTCAATTTTTTCGACTTTAATATTTACAAGGTCTTTCAAAATAAATTATCTCGTTTCGTATAGACGTAAAATTACAATTTAAAAAGTAATTGAACTTTGAATAGACAAACAGTCAGAAATAACAGAAAGATGTTGTAGAGATCGACCCCTAAGTGATATTCTGGGGTGACAAATGACTGCAATAATTTATGTTACGTTCTACAAATTAATTCAATTAATATCACATCACGGACTAATTTATATTCAATTCATTTCGTCTCCATCACCAACGTTCATTTGACACTATTTAAGAATCAGAAGCGTATACTCATTTGCTAACTGGTGGTGAAAAGCAGATGCGACATGTTGAATTTAATTGTCATGCATATCCTACATTTACGAAGCTGGGTCGAGAATTGCGAACTATTACGTTTACGTGGGGATCCAGTAGGTTACATTCCAAGAAGATGATCTAGGTCGTCCCGACTATAGTTAACTGGCTTCCATACTTCTTTACCGAGAAATCGTAATATTCCTATTACGTTTCGTATTACGACAGTTCGATATCGGCGGCTATACATATATTAGAATCGGTAATAGAACTGAAAGTATCACGGCCGAGAGAAATTATTTAGCAGAAATTCCGAATAAAATCGGGAAAATCTAATTGAAATTTCGCGGGGGACACTTGAAATCGGGAAATAGGTGCACGGGAATCGGGCGATGCCAGAAGTTGCCGGCAACGAAATAAAAGCGAAACTTCCGTTACGAATCGAAATTGAGAAAAAGAAAGTCAAGGGAACGTCTATGGCGAACAAGGAACATTGTGTTTCCGCGGAAACATTTCAACTTGGCAAGTTTATCGAGATTGCAGCGTCTTCACTGCGGAATTGCTTAATATAATATATTATTTATTTATATAATAATAATAATAAATAAATAATAAATAATAATATAATATTTATATTATTAATTATTGTATATACGTATAAATGAATACACATGATGATATAGATGCATAAATACGTACTACGTGTATTCTGTTCAATTTTACGCTTAAAATACATAAGACACACTGTCCAAGTTTTCGTTTGAAAAATTGAAATTTAAAAATAAACAATAAATTTTGTTGTACAATAAATTTTGAAAGAAATAATGATAAATAATAATTGCAAAAAATAGTTCGAGGCCTTCTAAATAAAATAAACACACATGAAAGAATATTATCGAATGTTTGATAGATGTTAAACGTTAAGATTTAATTAAGGATATTGGTTGAATCTATATTATGAAATCTAGTCATTGTACTACATAATAAATTCTGCTTCCGAATAAATGAGAATGATTTCAGAATTTTAAAAAATAATCGAAACAGAATCGAAACATCATATTTCGTCGAATATTTATATCGTATAATCTAGTAGTAAAATTTCAAGTTTCGTAAGAAGGTTATTCAAATTTCGTGGAGTTCATCTTCTCGCGCTGTGTTTAATAGCTAGCGCTATTTTATCACACTTAGCTGATACTACTCACTTTCGGTATTTAGCGATTGCTGCAAGTCACCAGGGAAAGTAAGACGCGCTTGAAGTTAAACTAGATAAGTCCTGGGAAATTAATCTCGGTAATAATCGTGAGGAAGTGCGCCTGGCCACGGGCTACAGTTGCGTTTCCATCTACCTAATCGTGTTTATTAACTCTGGCCGTTAACAACCTGAACATTTTCACGTAGATTCAATGAGGCGAGAGTTGTTCAAGCGCTGTCCATTTGATTAATTATTTATTAATCCTCTGCATTGTGTATACGAATACGCTTGACACGAAAATGGTACGCGAACGTGTAAAAATAACTTTATGCTGTTAGAATGCCTCGCGCAAATACATATATTGCTTAATTTGGAACTATTGAAATTCTGTTTCAAATCGTTAGATGTTTGGAAAATTATTGGAAATATGCAAATGTCCGTGTCAAAATTAATATTGGCTATTATCAATTATTTATCTCCATTGTTTCATTTTAATTGTAGTCATTTATGCATATACCAGATATCTGCATATATTTAAGCAAATATTTCACGTTGTTAATTCTACTGTTAATGCACTGGCACGAAATTTGTAATTTTTATTGTAATTGTGTATTATCATTATATGAAAGGAGCAGCCAAATTATGCACGAAATACCCTCATATTTGTTAAACATACAATTTTATAAAAATTTATATCAAAGAAATACAAATACAAGAGATTGGAATAGAAAGAATAGAAAATCATTCTATAAAATTGCTTTAAAGAATTATGTAGGCATTGTCTGATAATAATTCTGTTATTACCACCTTGGAAAATATATCAAAAACTAGTTTATATTCAGTATATTTCCAATTTTGTAAAATAATTTTCCAATTGGAATTTCTTGTAGGATACATTTAAATTCTGAGAATGTATTAAATATTTCAATGCATATCGTCATTTATTATTCTATAATATTTGTTCGCAAAATTTTAAAGGCAGAAAAGTAACGACCTCTCTCTCTCTTTTTAAAAAGTAGAGGAAAGAATAGCAATTACAGCAACATGCAACAAACTATGTATTTTTATAACTTCAATCGCACAGTCGCCAATATCTGAAAGAGCCTTCCATTAATTAGAAATTTTTCTAATGTCTCGCGAAATTCTTTGGTCGATACACAAAGCAGCCTCTGTTTCGAACTTAATTAACTCGGTTCAAAGAATTCTTAACAGCGTATCTATCGCGTTTCGCGTCGCGGCCAAAGGTTTCGTTTCACGCTTTCTACACGCGATCAATTTAGCAATTATACCGTCGAAACGCTTCCTTTCCTCCCTTGCGATTTGAGTTTCCGGCAGCGGCACAGAGAAAATTGTGAGTCGTTTTGTTCGATCACGCGCTTCGAAACTTTTTTTTCTTCCTTTATTTTTCGTTTCTGTCCCGTGCGCGCATCGATGCAGATGGCCGTCTGTAACCGGCATTGTTAATTCGCTTATACTCTATTTGTCTGGGCAAAAAGGGTAATGATGTATTTCGATTCGGACCGGGAAGCGCCTAACGAAGCAATCTCACGCGCACGTACATCGCTCCGTTCGTCATGCATCACCGTTTAAAAGTGGTAATACAAGTTTCACGGTGCTGCTGGATCTCTTTTCGCACGATATTCTTTTTGCACAATTATTTACGTGATTGGTGAAACAATATAATTACTTAACTAGTTGGAACATCATTTCATCCTAAATGATTCCAATAGTAAAAATGATCAAAGGAAAAAAATGCAACGGACGTAATTAGAATTAGCACAAAACGATGGTATAAAAAATACTTTGAGCAATGGTAGTCGCTTCAATCAAACAAAAGAACAAATTTATTGTGTAATAAGGGACCACGATGGACAAAATGTCGATTTTTTTCAGAAAATATTCTTCTTCGATATTTCTCAGCTATCGTGTAATAGGGGATGCAACTGTTTCAACATTAATAATAATACTTTAAAGTGTTGATATTGACACGTTAATTGCTAAGCTTATAAAATAAATTCAGCTGTTCGCAAAAATATTTATCGTAGAGATCAGTAAATTTTAGAACGAAATAAGATCATCTACCTACGCAAAAATATTTATTACAGTGTAACTGTTTGCAATGGAGAAACTTGAATACGTTGAATACCTTGTCAAATTATTTCTCAGGTGAATTAACGATCGATGTCTGAGTAGATATACATTCGTAAACAGTGGCTATATAACGTAGCCACATAATCATGGTGCTATCGATCGACTATTATTTAATCGATGTAACATCATGCAATAGGTTTCGAGCCGTCCCACAAGTATTTCAATACGATCTGTTGTTAAGTAATTTTAGTATTTATTGAAACTGTAAAAGAGAAGACTTCTATAGTTAGTAAAATTAATATAATTAACAAAATCAAATTATGTTCGGTCAGGACTAATCCTCGTTTTTGTAAATGTGATTATTAATCTGCGGATATTTATACAATTTTACATTTTTATGAACGCAACTGAAGAAATGGAGTTTAAATATTCACTTCTATTAAATATTACAATAAGTACTTTGGATATATGTTACACGCATTGCGTGGATTTCTACGAAATCTAAAAGAATTTCCCAAATTGTAAATAAATTGATTTCTCGACAAATTACGATTGATTCACGAACTCGTAACACAAATTTTTTTTTTTGTCAGATCGAAATCATAATTTGTACCGCAAACGTAATGCTAAAGCAAAGGTTTGACAGGTTAATCTAATGTCTAAAATTGAATAGAATGTTAAAAGTGTTCATACGTTTCCTATGGATCGAAATTTTATTGGAGCAATAATTGATAATTAAACGTCAGGAGGACGTTTGGTTACGTATAAAAATTATTGAACGCTTATTAACTCACTTAAGTTCAATTCGCATCGGCAGGAAGATTATTTTTAAGGTTCATTAATTTCATCCGAACCAGAAAGTGTGTTTAACGAAGCGTCTCTCGTATTCCCCGTTTGATTGCTCACAGTTCGATGTCTGCTTTGTGTTTGCTAACTAGAATCGTCTGAAGCTTCTGTGATCTATCGCAGCATCAAACGGTTATAATGACTGATGAAGGCCGTCATAGAAATCTTCATTCATGGTATATAAAATGCAATCCATTTTTATTGAAAATTGTTACCAATTAATAAAGAGTTACACGTTATAAATATATAGTAGATTAGAAATTATTGGATACCATTATATAATATACACATAGCTATTGAGATAACAAATGTCTCAAATCTTTCACTGTTTTTGCTCAGTTCCTTTTACAATTATTTACTTTCTTGTTCCTCCAGAACAATAAGTAAGAAACAGCAGAAATGTATAGAAATTATTATACTCAGAGATTTCATTTCGCACGTCGTCTTTTTAAAAACATCAAACGTAGAGTTTCGCTTCTTTGAGCAGTGCGAAAATTATGTGACGAAATAACAGAAAGGAAAACGTTTTAATTTTCCAGTTCACGTTAGCAAGTGTACTTTATATTAAACACGTTTCTTTTGCTCGTTTATAGCAGTCATGTTTCTTAGAAAATAAGATTTCATGAATAACTTTCTATTAAAATACTGTTTCCATTTACGAGGGGTAAGAAAGAATTGTGCAATACTTTGAGAGAATATTTTCACTCTATTTTAAATTAAAAACCATAAAAATCACAACTTCAGGAACGTATTTAGAATGCAAATGAAATTTCATTAAATGGAGGAAAATTATTTTTGTGAAATTTAAAAATGAGTATTCTAAATTTTCATTATTTGATACGAATCATTATAGTATTATATACAACAACATTATTTGACGGTTAATATTCATATATTGCTTTCTTATCGAATCATCTTAATGGTGACTCAACGAAAGTATTTTTCTTACAGATAAATATAATTTTTTAATTAATAAATTAGTATATACGATAATTCAAAAAATGTTCTTTTTATTCCTCCTTTTGAAAAATCACAATATTAGAAAATAGTCTTAATTTGACAATGCATCAATGCAATATTATTTTCTCTCGATGCAAATTTTCTGACATTTTCATTTGAATAATTTCAAAATAAAACATTTTCATTTAATAACATTTCTTTGATTATAAAAACTAAAAATCTTACCCGAAATCATTAGGGAAGAAAGCAAGAAAAAGTAATAAATATGCAAACAAATTTCTTTTCATTTTATATTTCAATTAGATAAAATCATCCGATTTATTTTACTAATAAATCACGATATAATTATTCTGTACATTGCATAAGATATTTGGAACGTTGTTTGTTTAAAATATGAAACTCGTTCGAGGTTTGAATAAATATTACTTTGACTGAGCATTATTGGACAACCGAAGGAATATCGTTCCAGTTTGGTCTGCGGTTACATGAAAATTGATTGACACTCAGAGGAGAATTTAGTTGGCGGGATGTATTCCTTGATTGGAAGTTTGCGTTTCGTTTGATGAAATTTCGTACATCGTAGAATCTTGCAAAAGGATGTAAAGACTTTTGTAATTTCATCCTACTTACAGCGAAACTCTTTCAGAACGATTATTGTCATGAACTGCGAATGTTGATGCAAATTCATATTTTTATCGATATGATTAAAAGAAAAAAAAAAAAAAAAATAGAGCTCAGATCCTGCTTCTTTTACTTAAATATTCATATGCTTTACTGTCACATGCTTTGTTCTAAATATTTTAAATGACAATGACTTACTTTTTATTTTATTTTATGATACAATGACTGTCTAAACATATATAGAGAGAAAAATTTATATTGTACATCAAGAAAATGAAACAAAAAACATTTCTTTTCCTTATGTTCTATCTTTTTTCGTGTTTCATTTTTTCTCGTAATTCGTGTCCATCGATTCCCACGTCGACGATAAATAATAATAAATAATAATCGCGGATAAATAATAATAATAATAACAAATTATAATAAAAACAAAATGTCTTCGATCGCGGATGAACGACAATAACAAATTGTAATAAGGGCAGAATGATTTAATTGCGTATTAACGAGAATAATATAATTTAATTGTGGATAAATGACAACAAAAATACAGTACAATACGTACAAGCGAATCTCAAGCAGCAACAATATGTATTCTCTCTCTCTCTCTCTCTCTCTCTCTCTCTCTCTCTCTCTCTCTCTGTAAATTCATAAATCCGCACTGAAAATTCGACGAGTTTTCATCGTTACGGCAAAGGGTATCGCGCTACGTCGCGTAGGCTCTTTAACGTCGCTTTGAGGATCGTGACGCATCCTCGAGGACTATTATTTCCGGTTGAGGTGACGCGCTAGGGGGAAAAAAAAAAAAAAGAAAAAAAACGAACCAGAGAGCCGGAGGTGGGAGAAGGTTCATTATTTTCTCGAACGGCCTGGGAAAAAGCTTGAGGAAATTAGACGAGAACACGTAGAATGGAGAAAGAGTACCGAAAAGGCAGTAATTGCAATGACACCGCGCGAAATTCTCCGCGCAAATACCTCGCGCCATCCTGTTTCATTTTCGTAAACGCGCACCGCGCCCGGTTCGAAGCGCGGAATTTGTATTTCAAAGCAATTAAACGCGCGTACGCGACACGTTACGTACAACGCCCGGGCCTCCCCGCTCTGTAGTAAATTAATTGCTGTTCGTGTTTCCCGACAATTTCGACTTCTGTCACCGTTAAGTGCCGCGCGGTATCGAGGAAAAATTGCGAGAGCAATTCACCGGTTTCCTCCGTCGTCGTGGCCGACGCGTTCGAAATTGACCGAAGCATTCTGAACCGTTGTCATGCTGTATAAAACATTAATTTCCTGTAGCCGAGATTAATTATAAGGCGGAGAGCGGGCGCATTGTTCCCTGTAGCGTTCGCTCCGTTGGAAGATAAAATCTCTCGTTTTAGGAATATTCGAGATATACCAGGCTTCTAAAGGCTCCGGTATCGTGGATCTAGCTTTTTCGAACAGTTGAACCTTTAATGGTTATCCTGGCTGAAATTTCACCACGTATGAATTTTCTGTAATAACATTTCGTCGCAACGTTATTATAAACAATATAATTTCCGTGCTCTTCGCCTGCTCACCGAAGTAATAATGGAACATTTAATTCTACGTACTTGTTTAACTTAGTTGTGGGCTTCATTTGAAAGAGACGCGCTGCGGTGAACTTTTATTTACGATAACGTTCAAGGCGGTCCTCGTCTCGGCGAGGTTGCGGAGAAATTATAAATTATCGCAGTCGCAACACAATTGTAAATACAATTATAAAGTATTACAGTTGTAACATTAAATGAATTCTCACGGTGAATGATAAACTTACGATAATTCACCCCGTTTTGTGTAGGTAATAAACGTTTTTTCAATCAGTCGACGTTGCTAAGTTTTGCTTTTCAACAATATTACCACAAAAAGGAGTATCAACAATTTGCTAATATCGTTTTTTGTTACTACTATTTCTTCCATTCAAATTCCAAGATTTCATCAAGTTTAAAGAATTTAAAGAATTTGGATGATATTTCTCACTATTTATTGAATTGTCAAATCACTTTCTAACAGAGCAAATCTATTATATTTAATGGATAATAAAATAACGGACAATGGATAATAAAATAAGATAATAGATAATAAAGATTAGATTTTTATTATCAGCAAATTAGTTACATCGTTGATCAATCGAACTAACGTCCCATTCGTAAAATTATTCCTCTGAAAACATCCCCACGGTTTAGTCAGCGTCAGAAACAGTCCGATATAATAACTAATTGAACTACCGCGCGAGCACGGCGCAACGAGTGTCTCGAGGTGCGTGAAATATTTCCGGCGGGGGACACCGGATGCCCGTGTCGCGCAGAAGCTGAAGGAGAAGCGAAAAAACGCTTCTAATTATCCCGTAGCATTTTTACGGGGCTGAATTTAAAACCAACGGAGCGAAAAGGGCAATTGGAGAATCCTCGTGAACGTGTTTCGCCGCTCGACTTACCGTCAAACTATTATACAATTTTCCACGAATAGAAGAGCATGCATGTGTGCATATACGTGCACACTATGGATTGGATGAAATCCAACGTGTATTTACGAATTTAATATTTAAAAATCTCGTTCACGATTTTCAAATATAAAATGAGATATTTCAATGAATTACTTCTGATGTGCTCATTTTACACAGATAAAGTTCAACATACAAGTTCACTCTATACTGTATATACACTGTACACAGAATAGTGTGTAATAATGTAAATCAACGTATATAGTGACCTACAAGTACTCATACACAGTAGTTATAGGTCACTATAGTTTAATGTATACAGTGTATAACGCAATGTATAGATTATACAGCGTATACATTTCGTTGTAGTTCAATGTACAAGTTCAATGTATGCATTTCGTTGTAGTTCATTGTGCATATATACATACATTTCATATATAGTTAAATATACAATTACAGTGTATACATCTCATTGTAATTCATTGTACACGTCCAACCTACACAATTAAATGCACAGTTCCGACGTATACAACATATACGTACATTTCATTGAATATACACATGCGTGTACATTTTAGATTCAAACCTCGTCACAAACCAGAAAAGAAAATTCCTTCAAATTTTAAAATTATCTAAACTAAAGCAAACGTATTGTAAATTATTTTTCTGTCAGCTCTCTCTCTTTCGTCAGTTGTCAAGTGCACATTGGAAATATATTATAGAACAAAGAAACGTACTTATTAATGTGTTTGAAATACTTAATACTGCGAGATACCCGAATACCTCTCCGGCGTATACATATACGTGTTTAAATTTTCGTACTGCTTTGGCTGGCGGAAGTTTTACGTGCTAGAAATTGCGACGAAAGTTTTAATCACATACTTCCATTAGTCATGCAGCCGCGTTCGACGCATGCCCGCGCGCACAAGTGTCTGTAAACTAGGCTAGTTCGCAGCCAGTCCTTCGCAGAAGGCCAGGTGTACACGTACACCTGACATATGATAGCGCCGACTCTCTCGTCGAATCATCCTGGATTACTTTAATTCCATGTACTCCACTTGGAGGATCGTGTTCGATGCTACGTAGTCGCACGTAATATGTTCGAAAGTTCTACGAGATACACACGTGTACATCGTCCGTTTGTACGTTTCGCGTAATCAGCGATAACGATAACGATATCGACAGGCTCGAGACGTGTTACGAACGTTTAATTTTAATGTAACGTCTTTCATTTTCTTTTTCTAACGACAGTGGATTTCAACCACGCACGTCGAGAATTCTTTGTTCCGAAATTGTAATATTTCCTCAGTTTTAAGTACATTTAAGTGAAACGAAATAGGCAAAACGAACAATAAATTTATTACTTCTCAAGAATTTCTGTCCAGTGATATCATGCCGACGGATTCGAAAAGAAAGCGACGAATTATTGTATACGGTTTTGGTCACTCGTTATGGTCCGCAATCAGTTGCCAGGCGCAAGTGGTTAAACCGAATCGAACATTGTAGAACGTGATAATGGAATGGTTCATATCGTTAAGTTGTACCATGTGAAATGGTCGAGTTCATAAACATACAGAATCATTCGAGTTTTGGTGAAAATTCCTGTATAGTTTCTGGAAGGATGTTTATTTTATTTATTCGCAGATATGTTTTATAATGTATTTCTTCTGAGATAGTAATGGTCGTTGTGTGTTCATATAACTATATAAATGTTATGATATGTTGCTAAGAAAGTTGCATTGATCATTTGGTTGAATTAAAATGTAGAAGAAACGATGGTTTTTACAAGTCCTTATTCTTTCGAATTCAGATTCACATCTGGGTATTGAAGCTGAAAAAAAATTGCAGAAAGAAACAAATAAAGACGGAGTTGATTAATCCGGTTTGTGAGAGCCTCAGTAGCAGAAATTTCAGCATTTTCACGCGGAATCTTTGCGACTGGAACGTTCGATAAAAATAAGTTTCAGCGGAATTGCCCGCATTAATTCCCAAACGTTTCACGAATGATCGCCTTTCCAGGACATGTAACAGGGAAATTCATTCAGTGGGTAGTTTTACGTGTTACTATGCTCTGGAGTATTAAAAATATGAAATCGTTTCATTTATTACGAGAGAAAACACTTGCGTCCATTTAATTCATTATGATAATATTATAGTTTATAAAGTAAATAGACGATTTCGATTTTAAGTGATATTAAGTAATATCTTTCTAAACGTAGAAATATAAAATAAGAAATCTTTGAAATAAGTAATAACGAATTAAATTAATACCTTTAATTTATACGTGGCGTTCTATTTTTTTTTTTTTTTTTGTATTGCATTTTGATTAATTTCTAAGCGATATACGAGATGACGATTTAATATTAATTCCATAAATTCCATAAATAATGCAGAATGTTATAATTCCACATCGATGGCTGGAAAAAACTTACCGATTCTTCCTAAGTAATCAATTTCTTCATTATAAAATCAAATTTCACTCAGTGATTTGCAAGTGTAATCCATAATGTTACTGTCAGCGAAAATTTTTGATCGTAACTGCATAAAATTATCTTATAATTTCATTTACCAATATCTCTAATAGCACGTTAATTTTTTAAATTTTATTCGGTCGTAATACTCTATGATAGCTAGAACGTAAAGTAAAAAATTATTCCGGATCTTTCTACTTACAATTTTCCAACTAAATTACATTCTATTAAAAGTAAACGGATGTCTGCACATTCTCTTAGTGTGTTCCACTTTTTTCTGCCATAGTTTTCACTAATTCATAACATTGGAAAGGCAGTAACATCGACAATTCACACAAATGTATTCGCAAAATGTATCTTTCACAAAAGCCCGAGTGACAAGCAGAAAGAGATTTCTCATAACCTGGTCAACTATTAGCACCCCAGAAATTCTAACACAAACACGTACATCTATCTTCTTGCTCAATCTCAATCGCGTTTCTTTCTTTCACGAGTCACGTGAAAGCGTCCACCGTGTTTGTTTTGGCAGCTCGCGAAATTCTGAAATAAGAACGACAGGCCACGGCGGGGATCGATCGAGATGCTATCGAGCGCGTGACGCGTGCGTTATTAAATTCATCCAAAGGGGTTGGCGTCGTTAGCCCGAAAAACGGCATAATTCCGAGAAGCGGTCAGAAATCGTCGAGTTAATGTCGGTCCTACGATAGGAGAGAGAGAGAGAGAGAGAGAGAGAGAGAGAGAGAAGGACGGTGGCATGCCGTGTGCAATACGGACGTCATGCAACGGCTCACGCGACCACAAAAATCTCGTGCAACAACACCGCCACTTTACGCCTTTCTACGCGCCTCCACGTCTACACGTCTCTCTAGGTTCGGTTGTCGAAGTGCACTTAAGGAGATCCTCCACTTTATACAGGGTGACTAGGAATCCCCTGACGCGATTTCGGGGATTGAGAGAGAATCGACGAGGAATTATGGTTTCTTCCAGCGTGGTGGAAATTTCTTGAAATTTGCAATTTTTCTTAAATTTATATTCCTCTCAATACTAGATGTTGAATTATGAATTAACGAGTGAATTAACCGATTCGAAATTAGGTTTTGAAGATTTGAAGATTCTTCTAATTAAAGTATCGGAAAATTCTGACTTAGGTTATAATCCTAATTATTTAGGTATTAATCCTCGGTTTACATTATTAGTCACGAACGAGTCGCAAGAATTACAAATTAATCTTAAAACATTTCATTTTAATCTACGAATCGTGTTTTGTGATGACAAAAGACTGTCAGCTTAATTTCTGGTATAAAGAATAGCATTCTAAAACAACTATATAGTCAGCTTTTTTTTTTTTACTAAAGCAATCTGAATTAAATCTAATTCAAACTGTGTCAATCACGATCAAATAATATCAGAGTTAAGTTGTTAACGTATGTGAAATTAATATTTCAAATTAATGTTAATTAGTTAATGAAACGTTCGATAATTAGTGTCACGTAGTGTATTATACATGGATATTAGACTATGATATTAGACCGATTGCAAATAATTAATCTATCGGAACATAAATATTTCAATCATTGTAATACAAATGTATTCCATCTTTCGTTCATCGAAATCCTTCAATTAAAAAGCACCAAGTAAGCTTATCAATAAAGTTAGAGCACATTCTTCATTCTTAAAATTAACACAAATTTTCAAAAGATCTAATCACTTCCTTAAGAAATTTTACAATTGTTTAGAAACATAATAATCTGTATGGATCAAGACTTAAAGATACCAAGATGCTTGACAAAACTTAGTATTTTAATTTAATTTGTTATGTCTCAACAAACGTTGGCTTGTACTACTTGCAGATATCTGACCGCATACGGACTCATTCTACTTGCAAGATGATACGTTATTAATCGACTAAGTTAGACAATGAAAGTAAAAATTGTTAATTACAAAAGAATTGAAAGAATTAAAAGAATTAAAAGAATTGAAATGGAGTTAAAATCGATATAGGACAGGAAAAATGAAGATCCTAGAACTGATGGATACTTAATATACGAAGAACTGTGTTCGATATCGATGTCAATAGAATTTCGGTGTTTCATAACAATTATTAAGAATATCAGTTCTTCATAGCGGTTTCAAGGACCGATATCGATATAACTGTTTTGAAGCCCTGATTTTGTAGCATTATGCAATCGCTGTTGTACAAATATATGTATGTTTTGTTTGATGGAACGCCAACACATGGACGCGCAATTTGGTTTACTAATTTCTGAAATACAAACGGTAAAATCGCGCGTTCATTGTTTATTCTGGAAGAATATTTCGAATTCCCGTTAGAATTATAAAGTGGATGTGAAATATGCGCATACGAATCAAATGAATTAATATTAATCGCGGAGAAAGGAAAATTCTGACATAAAAAGTAACGTTACGTTATTGCAATCAATGGGTTAGAAGATTGTCGAAGATTTTGTGTCATTCCGTTGTAAAGCTGTGACAACATATTAATTAATATTATCTAACATTGACGTATCGAAAATATACATAGTTTAATGATACTAATTTTCCACAAATTTTAAGTTTTAAGAGGAGTTTGAAGATTCTGAGGACTCTCGTCTCATTAATTTTCTCATCGTTGATACATTTAGATATTCAGTCAAAGTATAGATATAATTTCACAAAAATAAAATTTTCAAAAATGAATTAAACGTACAAGGCAAAACCTTACGAGTTAAAACATACGCAAATGAGATGTTCTAAAAGTTTCAAGACGAGAAAGAGCATGTCGTTTGTTAAAGTTCTATTCGATAGAGTTCCCGAAAAATACGATTTTAATTCTGATCCACCCTGTATCGGAGTCTGCGTGGCTTGGTACGTGTTACGTGAACGTGTAGTTAACGCACACTGACGCGAACCTCCATCGTTGTACGAAGAGGGCGAGCTAGCAGGAGGTTGTTTCGTCGCAAATCATAGGTGTTGCGACGAACGGGCGCACGATCTGGTCGACGATTTCTTTGTAAACCACCATTGTCGCCACGAAGACTCATTATGTTCAACCACGGGAATACAGTATGGACGGTATATTTAGAATTCTGAATTCTCTGGGGAACCACTTCGCCGTCTGTGGAACCCTCGACAGTTCGCATTGGAAGACTGGTTAATGATGGTTGGCGTAACCGGTTCCAGTTTAAAATGGTTCTCATTAATTGACGATTAATATCTCTCATGCGAACTGAGATATTTCTTGTAAGAAACATTGTGATTATATTCGATTATTAATTGTTTCATATGGAATGTTTCATTTATTTCATTTTCGATAAAGTGTCGTATACAATTAGTAGATGTTTGTGGATATTTATGCATTTTCGAGGAATATAAAATTCCTAAAATAATATCCGCGAGATATAAAAAAAAAATGTATAAAATCGTAGATGAATCTATGCAATTTAGAGTCTATCTCTTTAATCATGTTCATAAAAATCTGTAATTGCGTAAATATTCGTAATCTAATTATTACCTTGTCCATTAATTCCTTGTTGATTAATGTATGTTCATTTTGATTTTGTTCTCTACTTCTGGAAATACTGTGCAATTTTGCAATTACTTACTGTATGTAGAAATATGTGTTAACAAATTTTAAATGAATTTTTAAACTTCGCGATTGGTAAATTTTTATAAAATTTAGAGCTTAGCAAGAGCTAGGCTTATCAATGTACAAGGTACATATTTTATAATGAACATTCCTATTTGGAGAAAAGTTCGTGAAATATTGTGTTTGACTATTTTACACGCGGAGCAAAATAAGCGTTAATTACTGTAATTTCGTGAACGAATGAAAATACGTAGCGGCTGGAAATATTCATTACAAAGAAGCTAAATGAAAATATTCATTTAATTTATGGCACTATTACACATCTGTGGAAACAGGGCCATTAACTTAAGTAGTACTTTTTATAATAAATTGTAATAAAGTCAAAAGTGAGAGTGATTCATAGAACTTTAACAAACGATATCTTCTTTTTGAATGGAATTAGAAAAAGAGTTATTTAATTTTGTTTCTTTTTTAGGAAATTAGCGATAATTAAATCTTGAAATTTTCACTAGAGACATTAAAGTAGAAAAATAGTTAAACTTTAAAATGGAGTACACTTTTATTTATAAATCTCTAGAAATACATTGTTCTACATCTATAAAGTTTCTGACAAAAATCAAGAATTGCTTATTTTGACATTTTGGTAATTCTATCATTAAATATATTAAAAAGTTTCGTGAAAATAGATAATACTTTGTCTATAGATTAATCAGTTAACATTACCATTTATTTCAACAACTTGTATTAACTTTCACTTGTGAATAAAGTACACGTGTAACTTATATTAACTTTTAAATACGTATAATTTAATAATAATGGAACGTCCTTTTGTATGTAAGCATAAATAGCTCAAGCAACATTAGGAAAATCTGATTTATAACAAATACAGAGAAAATGAAAATTATTACTAATTCAAACAACTTTCTATCATCGTTTAAAGGGT
Organism: Frieseomelitta varia; assembly: GCF_011392965.1. Taxonomy (NCBI): domain Eukaryota; kingdom Metazoa; phylum Arthropoda; class Insecta; order Hymenoptera; family Apidae; genus Frieseomelitta; species Frieseomelitta varia. Next base: position 144,992 of record NW_025110633.1, on the reverse strand, counting down.
TCATATAATTATTTAAATAAATAATGCTATCCTATACTAGAAATGTTAGAAATATCTAAGAAAATATTAAACCATGTACACGCACATCTATAACTTGCAAACTTATTCATTCATAATAATGGATGAAAATTACATTTAAATGGAGGTTTCAATTGACAAGTTGTTTATCATACAATAACATCCACGCTTTGTTAATCTGATAATTAATTATAATTCACTCCTGTTCACGTATTTATCTCATTTATTTCTATTCATTTACCAATCGTTTTCCAAGTATTATTTTTCCAGGAGAACACAATAAAAATAATAGCTTTCTCTGCTCTGTTCTGTACTTTATTTTCAAGAAAAAATGGTAGATAATGGTAGTATCATTTTCAGAAATGATATCAATTTTATGCACTGTGCTTTGACTAGACGTTAAACTCTCAACTATCGTTAGGTTGTCAATGGCCCATAAAAGTTTGGACCATGAGAAAGTTTAATTTCAGAGTACTTCATTTTAATTTGTACTCTGTATTTTACACGATGAAAACTGAGAACGATAGGAACTTATAAATTCTGCAAAAGTGGACACGAGATATAATTTAAATTGTAACGAATCTGTGTCGAAAATAATTCGAATTTCATGCAATTATAAATAACAGTACAGTTACGAACCAATTACGAATCAAAATAGCAATTTCTATATATCTATTAATAAATGTACTGTTTCAATAATAAGTGTACAATAATAAAAAAGCAACGAATAACATTAAATATTAGTATTATTATTATACTAATTATTATATATATTATTATACTAATATTTGTTACATTTAGTAAATTAACAAATAACTGCTACAATAATTATAATGCATAATATAATAGCATACAGTATTTAATGGATAAAACAATTCCTTAATTAAGTTCTATTTGGTTAATTTTATTCACAAAAATACGAATATATATTTTGGTTAACGAGTGCAGTGTTACTGCAAACGGAGAATTATTAATAATTTGTCTGTCACAATAATAAAAAAGAACAGATTTTGAAATTAAAAAAAAAATTACCGTATAGACCATTACCCAGTTAGAGTTTTAAATTCCATTTACACCAAATATATATCGCTTTCAACAGATACATTGTTTAAAAGAGCATGAAATTTTTAACGATTCGAGAGTAACACCAGAAAGTATAATTCATATGAAAACTGAAAAAAGGAGGAATATTTCCACAGAGTAAAAAAGGCGGGTTTCATTTTTCGAATATTAAAGCTGCCGTTTTATTTCATCAAATGAAAAGGAATAACTCGAATGAAAAGTATATTTCACCGCAATCAGTGAAAACGAATGACTGTTGTAAACATAAATATTAAGAGCGTGGAAATTAATTCGATGCTTTTGCGTTTAATTACCAGGTAAAAATCGTTTGTAAAAGAAGCAATATACCATTCTTTATGATTTCTCAACAGTAGTTCATCTGATGTCTAAATTAATTAAATATTCCGACATAAAAATTAAAAAATTGAACATTCGAGGAATTAAAATAATTGTTAAACGGAAAACTCTCCTCAAATGCAAGAAACAGTTTCCTATCGGAACGATCCAAAACCAATAAAGGCAGGTTTATCTTTAAAAGAGGCACAGAATTAATTTTCAAACTTAATATTATTTTTCAAATAGGTATATTATATCACTGTGATGTAAGTACGAAACTTGTTCACCCTCGGAATAAAACGAAGATGATCGTAATACTCCAAAATAATAATCGTATATGTGTCGTACAAGTCACTGCATGAAAAATAAGTAAACTCGGGCAATAACTCGCCATGATTGAATATCACAGTGGTGGCTTTTAAATTTTAATGACACGTGCAAAGTAAATTTTTTCACCAAACTTTATCGATGTGATTTACACTCTTTTTCCACTGTAATATTCTATTTATTACAATTTTTATTTAAAAAAAAAAAGCCCACTTCCATAATATAATACATAATAATATAGTATAATGCAACGTAAAATACTATTTAAAACCGTGGACTGAAAAACAATCGAGTCGACGATCATTTCTCAAGTTTATTAATCGCCGCTGTCCCGATACTTTCATTGAAATTATTACACCATTCTTTTTTTTCGTTGGTTGCTGTTTCGTGGAAGATATCAGCAGAACAAACATACGAGTAACAACGTGTCCCGGAAGGACGTAACTTATAGACAATTTTCCCTTATTTCGTGGCCACTTCCTTTATTACACATTATGTCCTCTCGTTCTTTCATTTTCTCCTCCCCCATCGGCCCGTTACCCTGTTGATTATTATTTTCCATCTCGTTCGTGTCGCCAGTATTTCGCTCGCTCTGTTTCTCTCTTTCTTCGCCTTTTTATACGTTTCTCCCCGTTCTAGACCGCGGTAACAGTGATCGCAAGCTAACAGAAAACTGTCTGCAACTTACGACTGTTTTCCAGAGAATGCAATATGTGCGTGTAGTACGTGCAGGTGTACGTGTGCGACTGTATTTCACGAATTGCAGGTAAATGCTCGATGGTTTTCAGTTGCACGTTGCTTCGTTGTTATTGGGAATCTCGTTGATACGACGTTTAGACGAAATTGTTCGAATTCTTTTCGCGTATAATAATCAATAAAACAGTTTATTCGATATTTCGTTATTGGTAAAAACGTGTTATTAATTTAATTTTGACGTAGATCGAAGTGCTATTTTGTGAATGTCAATTGCATAACTTCAGTGGTTACTGAATTTTAATATTCAATAAACTTTCGAATAGTAAAATGTAATATTTCGTATTACGTTATTTTATGTCGATGGACAAAATTTACATTCGCCTGATTATTGTAATCATATCAATCGAACACAGTTAGTTTTGTAACTAATAATTAAGCACGCAAATGGATAATTAAACATTCAGATAAATTCATAACATTATGTAACTAACGTTGTATTACGATGAAGTATGTATATCTATTTCTACATGAATAATAATATTTTCTAATAATATCTACAGATTAATAATATATTATCCAAATATTATATATTTAATATTAATTATCTAATTATTAACAATTAATATATAAATATTATTATTTCGTACGATAAATATCTGATGAATATAAAGAAAATGATGTTTTATATTTATGAAATTAAAATATTACAAATTATTACAATTTTCTCTAATTTTTACGTCTATATACGTCATCTTCTAAATTAATATTTTTCGTACTATTTATTTCCTTCGACCTTCTGTTTATTTTTCCATTTTCTCCTAAATTTGTTTTCTAATCGATGAGAGTTGTAGAGAGGTGGACATAAGTATCATTCTTTTGTCAAATTTGTTTGTCAATCGTGATTGCAAGGCGAGTAATAATTTATGAACAATCATTTAGAATATGCAATTGCATAGTTAGTTGTCAGTTTTACCCCCATACATAATCTTATATGATGTACGGTTCTACAGATTTCCCCGACCATTGCGTCACGTGCTATACTTACGCATCATTAGTATTAATGTAACGTTATGCGTGTTTAGAAACAAAGATTAACGAAGATTTATATCTGATAAAATTGCACGAGTAATTTAAAATCATATCTGTATAATTACTCGTTACATCAACAGATGTAAGATAAACGCAGGTAAACAGATGCTTATCTTTTAAATGAAATGCGATGAGTATCTTCAAAATGTATCACGACAAACATTCTCGTTCAGAACAGTTATTATGCTAACTAGTAATTACAGGACAGTTATTATATTAGTTGGGAAAAGTTACATTTTTATGATAAATGTATTATAAATATAACTTGCATCAGCACCATGACTGCACTAATTATATTAATAATCTTTCTTTTAAATTCAAGAATATTTACAGAAATTGCAAGGCACAATATAATTGTAATATATTTAAAAAGATCTTAAAAGTATTTAATTAATTAATTATTATTATGTCAATAAACTTCAATATTCAGTGAGAACATTTTTCACAATGGCTGTTCATGCTATTAGCAATAATTTTTTTGTATCAAATACGTCTTCGTATTTTCTATATGAATTTTCAGGTTGTTTTCAAAGTTAATCGATCATGATAGTCTCTCGATAAAATTTCGAAATGCTTTACACAACTCGTGTAATACGTTCATAAAAATTTTCGATTTTAGACGTTCGAATACTTTCGTGAGCGTGTATACAAATAAACAAAAAAACATTACGAGAATACATAGTAATAATAGAAACCTACTATATTATTATAGAATTAAACGTAATAATAATAATCGCAATCTACATCAAAAGTTCTATTGAAACTACGTGATATCCTCAAATTTTTACGCAGCAGCACGAACGTCGTTTCTCCGTCTCCAATTCACTTAAGTACCATTTCGAAACTAAGTTGCAGTTAATAGCATGCTTCTACTTGAAACACTAGTTAACCGTTCTTAATAGAGCGTAAGATGCCTTGAAGGGTCATGGACAATATTTACAATTCATGATGTGGCCGGCGGTGCAGTTTCAATTATTCAAAGCCAATGCGCCACGGTGCATTCATGACGTTAATTTCGATCATTCCGAAGTGTTCTGTCTAAAACAATTTGCATGGTATGAAAGAGTAATCCCACGTCCGCGAATGCATGCGACTGCAACGTATTATTTTGTTATAATGCTGCTTGCTTATCTGGCACTGCCTGAAATCCACTCGTATGAAATTCACTTGCTTAGGTACACCGACACCGTGAAATTAAAATTTCATGACGTTTCTTTGCCGGCGTGGTATCGCTCTAACAAGCATAATGCTGGGAAATTGGCGAATGTTTATATAAATTTTGAAACCAACATGTTACGTATGAATGCTTCCTGCATATTAATTTTACTGTAAAATCTCATTCGAAAAACTTGACGTAATTTCCAGATGTTTGTAAGCTCTACGCTGTTCGAGAAAGGTTGATTAGTGTGTTATTATAAAAATAAACTTTCGTTCCAGGTTAACTTTTTTTTTTTGCTTTTTCATACAAATTTCCTGCTAATTGCTCGTAGTGATATCTGATGTTATCAAATAGATTACAGTAATGAGATAATTTTTTTGTAATCATCAGTTAATCATTTGGACTAATTGATATATTGGATCGAAGCTTCTACTCATATGTACTTAACTTATGCAGTTCTCAATATGTGACAAGATTAAAATTCATAGGAAAGATTATAGTTCTTTAAGAAATGTAAGGCTGTAAAGAAAATAAGTAATTAATTATGCCTTCAATTTATATTGCTATAATGAGATATCATTTTTGATTAGTATGTAAATTTCACATTATGTGTAATTTTTACAAATTAAAATATTTTTACTTATAGTCTAATATTTCTAATAGTCTTTGAATCATAAATTAAACTTAATTAAAATTGAATGAATTTCTAATCTGAACCATCTATGGTTCATCTGATAATGTTGAAATTCTTTTGAAATGTTTTTATCGAAACAGTCAGTATCTTTTTGATTTTTATGGAAATATTTTCTTCAAGTGGTTCCCCTATATTGTAAAAGTAAATGTCCAAGACAGAACATACATTTTCATAATAAATCTGAATTAATATCTTGAATAACCGACGATAAGAATTTAGATAGAGATAATCTTTTAATTAAATAATGTTTTGTTGGAAGGGAAGAAAAGATTGTGCATATTAATTACACTTTAAAAGAATTTAAAAGAGAGAAACTATAACTGTGTGGAATAATAGATAGAATTTGTTCTGTTACGGTTCCTGTCAATTTGCTATATCCTGACACTTGAAATAGGATTACACTACTGACATGTGTTCAGTACTTCGCTACGTCATGGCTCGTAATACTGCTTTCTAATGTTTGATAATTAACAAATCAATTAGTGGTTGTCGAATTTGAGATTTCCAATTTTCACGGATTAAACAATGTGTGTGACTCTTACTAGGGACTGAATTGATTAATTTTCATTTCGTGTAGATTTCTAAATTCTATCACTTTAGACTTGTTCTAAATTTTCTTTAGATTCTCTTCTAAATTCTTCGTCTTTTGCATAACTATCTTGGATGTGAAACAAATACATTTGAAATATTCCTTTTTGTTCGTTTTGTTAAAGTAAAAGCTTTCTAGAAATAATGTGGCAAATTTGAGAATAATGGAATTCATGTTTTGATTGCATTTGTCACTTTCTTTAAAAATTTCTTCATTTCCTTACAAAACCTTTGGACTTATTTGACAAGAACAACTACAAATGTAAATCTATGAATGTGTTTGCCGATACAACGAATTCAGAGAAACTGGAGAAACGTATTCTCTTCACTATACAATAAAAAACGTTTGTATAACTTTCAAGTAGGACGCAGCTGCGCGTTTATCGTTAGAATAGAATCGCGCTCTGTTCGCATCCTGCATCCCTAGGGATTGGCCGCTAAAATTTCGAACTGGAATATTGTTTAGCCGCGTTCTCTCCGCTGCAAACAATTTTACACATTCAAAAGAGTTCCAAGAAAAGATAGAAATTTTTAAATCTATTCGCGAAAATTATCACAGATACCTAAACTCTTTCGTTAAGAAACCTATTAATGTTGAAATTAATATCTAAAAATACGTCACGTTGTTTTATATTATATTAGGAGACAAATGATAAAACTTCGTGATTTTGTTGAATAATAATTTTTAGATAATATAGAGATTTTAATAATAAAATCACGGTATGAAAACTGCTGTAAATTACTCGAAATTGAAATAATAGATGTGTATGTTCTATGCAAGATATTAAAATAAAAATTTATATAAAAATACTACTAGGTATTGCAGTTATATATATCATAAGTGTATATACATATAATACATTATAAGTGAAACAGAATATAGAAATACCACATAATATACAAAATTATATGGGCACCGTTAGATATGCTCAAAGTACGATGCATGAGTAATTAATTCATTGTAAACACGCGGTGATTATTTTCTATATGGCGTGGAAGTTATTTTTATAATTATATTATAAAATTGTAAATATATTGATATATTTATACAAAATATATTTCTCCGCTATATATAAACTTGCGTGACTGACTGTATATAGATTGACTGTCTATAAACCGTACATAGATGCGCACACGATACAATAATCGTGAAACATCTTTACCAGTGTTCTAATACCTTCGCGAACAGCTATACCTCACACCATATCCGTGTATTCCCAGCGAGACAAGCTTCTTTTTCCCCCGGAATATAATTGGCAAATGACGAATCCCATAATCACCCTTCAACCGGCTTAACACCAGTCAAGGGCCACCGCCGTTTAATATGTGTCCGCTCGCTTAGCCTTTGTACACACGTGTTACGTAGGTGTACGAAGTTGATTAAATCACTTGGCGAGATTCGGCCGGGAGAGAGAGCGATAATTATCGCTCGTTAGCTCGTTATGTTATCTGAATTTGTAATCAATACCGCGGCGGAAGTCCAAAGCGGTGGACACGGGATCCACCACTCTGTGCGCGTGTCCCATCAAATCTCCTCCGTGACGACTAGGCGTGTTTTAATTGAAATAGTCGCGAATTTTACCTATTTAATTCGCGATCGTTCGCGTTATTCCGTTAAATCGCGCTCGTGAAATATTATTCGATGGTAATGTCGGTAACGTAACTGAATCGTGCGGAAACGGTTGTGTGTTTACGTTTGAATTGCTAAGGATTGATATTGACCGTTGTGGTCGGTTAAATTAATTTTCGATTACGTTCGAAATGTTCAGCGATGATATATTAATTCGAATATCGGGGCTACGCTGCGACCTATAGATGTTCGGTGTTTGTTTTTTTTTTTTTTTTCAATATTCAGGAATGTGGATAGTCTACAATGATGGTTATAGAATTTTGAACATTTTGTGCTTCTTAGTTTATTAGTTATTAAAACAAGTGTGTGATCATTTTTGTCACAACATCTGGAAATAGTTGTAAATTCCTTTTTGCAGACAGTACTGAAATACTTTATTGTTTGGAAATTAATTCAGAAATACAAGGGACACTATGACAATTTATAGAAGTTAATTTAATTTAAGACAATTTATAGAAGTTCATTATAATATTTGAAAATATTATTAATTCCTATTAAACGAAATTATCTAAAAGATTCTAATGGTGCTGTACTTTGATTTAATTGTTATTTATTATTTATCAACCCAAATAAGAACATAACACACACATAATTACTTTTTACAGAGATTTAATTTTATTACTATAATTAAGAATATCCATCCATTTGTTTCAAACCATGTAAAATTGTATATTTTAAATACGAACTATATGTTTTAATTTTATTGTTCGTAACGAAGAGAAATAGAAATTTACGATTGCTCTTGAATTAACTTTTACATGGAGTTTAACGAAATATTCTTTGCACTTTATTCGCAAAAGAGAATAGTATGTGAAAGGAGGAGAGCAATTTTGCTTGGAAAGATGATTCGATTTATTTTCAAACAAACATCATTCTGTATTTCATTATTTTAGTTTTAACAGGTCGTCCATGTAGTAAAATTTAAATACCCTATTTGATGTTTAACGCATTTGCGATATTATAATTTATGAATAGCTGGGAAATTTGAATAAATTGAGCTATTCAGTCCTTTGATTGAAGTTCCATCTTTGAATTACCGCAGCATGAAATAGCATTAAAATTATTTTATTACCTATATATTTATTAGCTATGTTTTAGTCTCCGAGAATATTAATTTATTTTGAGGAAGTGTATGTAGATATATTCGAGAAGAAATTCAATCGAACGCACAATATTGCATCAGCAATGCAAAAATACCTTTACTGTTAACTATATAAAATTCGCAATTCTCATAAATGAAATTTCGGAAATATATATTCAGTATGTAGTATGGTCTGTGTAACACAATTCTCTTTCCCTACGAAAATTCGCTGTAAGGAAATAAAAGTCGCCCCTGAAAATACGACTATTTTTCGATGTTACGTTTGCGACTCGTAAACTAACTATAATCTAAATAAAACAGCGTATTGAAAAAGTTATGAATTGTAAATAGTTGATATTAAACATATCTTTGAAGAGTTATTATTTATTAAATTCATTAGATCCTATATAAAGTATTTACTATGTAAAATATCTAACTGACTGAAATAATTGTTTGCTCCAACAATTCGACAGACTGACAAATTTTCAACCAAGTAACTCCATTTAAACACACACGTTATTGCAGTTATGTTTTATTTGAAGCAACTATAATTGAGAAATAAAATTGAAAAGGAATAAAATACTTGGAAACATAATCGGTCGTATATTCATTCGTGAAGTAAAAAATTAATAAGACACCGTAGAATTAGTTACGACAGTTATTAGAGAATAATAGGGTAATACTTTAATTAAACGGCCAATTTATCCATCCGACTCGGCGAGTCTGCAGCGATGAACAATGGATGAAGCGCGAAAAGCACGGAATGTGCCGCAGCTGCAAGAAAGAAGTTACACTCTATATGAAAACTTGGCAAAAGTTTCTAGACGGCCGAGTAAACGACAAATTTGCGAGTCGTTGTGCACCAACTCTAATGTTTTAAATCTTTTGCAAGATTCTCCTTGCATAACTCTACTACATATTTTTCGTCTAAAAATTTCGCAGTCGATTCATACCTCGTTATTCTACCAAATTCTAGTTACATACTTCTTAAATTATTGCCTGAAATTTATTTTTTAAATATTACGATCTCAAGAGAAGATCTTTTTAATGTTCATTTTGTTATACCATAGCTTTTATTTTTGAAAATTATTGTCAAACATCTGGAAGTCTTTTCGTAAAGACAATAAAAATATATTTGTAGTTAATATTGATATTCTAATCATTAATTATTTGTATTTTTTACTATAGAGAAGATGTCGATGCAACGAAATATTTTGCAGGCAATATTTTATGTAATTATTAATATAACATTTCATTTTTAGTAATATCGATTGATAAAACCTTTTTATACATGTATAAACATTTCTGTTTGTAAAGTCACATATTGATGTCACACATTTTGGAAACATCGAAAACTCTATAAAAAATATTTCTGTGAAATGCTTTTATTTAATTTCCTTTATTTATTTCAATTTCAAACCGAAAAAAAATATTTTTCTGAAATTGACCACTAAAGCTCTTCAAAATGGAATTTATCAAGGACTTTGGATTTGTATTTATTTAAAATTCATTTATGTTCATATTGAAAGAGAAAAACAATATTGGACAGTTTATTAAAATATCTTGACACATCATCAAAATATTAGTAGTAGTACATGATTTCAAAATATTAGTTGTACATTTTGAAATCATGTTCGAATTAAATAAAATCTAAATGTTCATAATATATACGTATTCCTTGAAAGATTGACAAAAGTATTTTAATAGGGGACAAATGTGAAAAATAAAACAAAAATATTCCACTATATCTATTTGGTTTTTATTTTATCTGCACATAGCGCATTCTAACGATATTATACGTTAATGCAGATGTAACTGGGTTACATCGAGTGCATTTCTATGTTAATAATAATTTATGTAAATTGAATTGAAGGTGTTCGAATTCAAACGTAAATCGAGAAAGCTCATGTGTCAGGGTAGTTTATATTCAATACCGTCGTTTCCGAAGATTTCTTTGGGGATCTTTAAACCGGTCGAGTTTCACACAACCACGCAAATAGAGGAGGGAAACTAGAAAACATACTCGGAAATTCTATTCGATAAAGTAAAATTGCTTAATCTTCCGTGTCAAAATCTACAAAAATATCCCTGGCTGAAACTTGATTTCCCACGACACAAGTGTATACATACGATAAATTCTTTGCTTTAAAAAATACTTATGAACAATGAAGAAACATCTGTCATGATAGAACTTTATTGTAAAACAAAGTAACAGTTGAAAAAAAGAAAGAAACAAAACAAACGAAAAGAAGTAAAATATAAAAGTTATCGTTATGTAATATCGTTACATAGTAATAATAATAATAATACTTATATTATTAATACATGTTATATACGTGAATAATTCCTATGAATCGGACATTTTTATACAATTAGAAACTGAATGAGATTAGAAAACTAAAAATTATATCTGTAATATTGTTACAGACTATATACATACTATGTCTACATGTATTTGATTAAAGGACAACATTTATTTTAATTATTATATTACTAATTTTAATATTACTATTTTTATTATTTGACACCCATGATTCATTAAACATAGTATATGCAATAAATATTTCTATTGATATTCCAATATCAAATTCGATCCCAGACACAAAGAAACATTTAATTAAAAATTCAAGAATGCAGTGCGCGAGGTTTGTTCATCCCCTTCGTTCCAACAATACTGATTTATTAAATTGCAACTCACTCCTCCGGCTGTTCATAACTTGCTTTCAAATCGCACATGTGGCGGAATGATTCTCAAGGGAGGATTCTCGCTTTCATTATTAAAAATTACCAGAGCATACTGTCTACCGAATAAATTTCAATTAAATTGAACGCTATCAGAGTTTTCAAGAGTCGGATAATTAGACAAGTTGAAAAATATATTCACGCACGAGTCGGCTGCCTTTGACGCATTACGCTGGCTTCTAGCGTACCGACAAGGGCACGTTGATGCTTAAAAAGCGATATTTGGAAAGAGCGGACGAGGAATTTATTCCGCGAACGGAAGAACGGAAAAGCGTATTTTTTTAATTGCTTTATGTCTGCTTTCTTTCTATCTATATCATTGTCGTGTAATTTTGCTGCAGAGGGATTTGTACAAAAAGTCGTATTTCAGGATGCGATTGTAATCGTTTCAAGATTGACTTTGCTCGATTGTTTCAATAATTTTAATTTTCAAACGTTCATTGTTTTTTTTTTTTCAATTACAAACGACAGATACATATGTGCATTATTATATCCGTTATATTTATTATATATCATTATTTATACATTTCCGATATTTTTTTTAAATAACTTACAAAGAATCATTTCATCTGAAGCACAAGAACACAGGCAAGTTTGTTTTGTTATATATACTTATAATATACTATATATTCATTACATATATATATACTTTAATACGTATTATACTTTTCCAATAATCACAAGCTTTCATAAAACAAATACTTAAGACGATAGGCAGGACAAGATTGAACATAATTCATTATTCCCATCGGTTAAAACAAATATGAATTATTCATACTGAAATCGTTCAATAAGAGTACGTATTATTCACATTTTCGCAGCTAAGACGGTTACGTTATGTTAATTAACGTGCAAGTAGCGTAACAGCGTCACACATTTTCTACTTTCTTGCGAGCCTCTTCAAAGTAATACGTGTCTTATACTCGTCTCCTCTAAAAAAGAAAGTGGGGAAGAAAAAAAAAAGAAAAGAAAGATTACATCGCACAACTACAGTCGGATTTTATATCCAGTTGACTTTTTCGTTTCCGTTTTGCCTGCAGCCTTTCGTTTCTTTCGCTGGATCTCGGTTTCCGCCACGTTCCCTCCTTCAAACATCATTCTTACACGTCCGTCGCCACGGCAAATTGCATTTCCCTTCTTCGACGACTTGAAACATCGCGCACGCTCCGCGGTATCGTAATCCATCGGTTAGAAAACTGTAGTCGTCCCGTCAAAAAACGGGACTGCGTATTAAATAAACGCAACGCTCCATAGAAACTCTGGCGTCGCAGCGAACAAAAACAAACAACCCGCGGAACACACAATAAGCAACAGACGGAACTTTCGTGCCTTCGACTAACCTGCTCGACAGTTGTTTGGCTGTTCCTAGTGTCACGTCAGTTTGTTTGGCTTATGAAGAGAAAACTGAACTATTATAACTTACTGGCTGTATCTCGGCCAGAGATAGAGTACCGTTTTGCAACCGTGTCCTGTCAAAGAATCCTTTCGACATCGATCAGTTGCAAAAATGTTGGAAAATCGAGGTAGCTAGTTGGTAAATATGCCAATAATTCAAAAGGTTGAATGAAAAATAGAAAATTCTGAAGACGATAGCGGTAATTTTTGAGGTGAAAATAGCTAAGTCGATAATTTTATAACCATGTTTATATGATCCAGTGGAAATAATATTAATATGTAAAAACAAGTTAGAATTAATTAATTAATTAACGAAATAAAAAAGTAGATAATTTTGTAGCTATATATAATATTCTATATCTAAAGATCACTATCAATTACTAAAATTCAGAATATTTGATTTTATTTTGTATTTCACATTCTCCATAATCAGTAATAAAATTAAATAAAATAAAAGATTCTAAATCTAAATCTAAGTTACTTGGTTTTAAATTTTTGGCGTGATTAAGCATGAAATATTTTTAACGTGTTTATTATATTTCTTCTCCTTTCTGTCAAGAAATGTGTAGAATTCTTTTACAAATAAGTAAATACACGTAATGGATGAATAATATTGAAAGTATAGTTATTTTTGAGATACTTTAGAATAAACATGAAGATATTTTCCCTGACAAAATTAAACCTTCATATTTCAATGGTAAACGATAAAAAATAAATAATTTCGAATATTTTTCAGCCATGATATTTCAAAACGCGAATGATACTACATAACAGCGACCTATATAATCCATAAACATCGTGTAATTGCAAACAATCAAAAATACGATATTGATTTAACGTTGACATACATTTGATGCAAGAGAAGAATTGCAACGTTACAAGTTGCGGAAACAATTAATTTTAAAAATTTCGAAATCTCGGGTATTTTTAAAGAATTCTTAATACCAACGATAATCTCCAGGGAAATAATGCAACGTGTATCGATATGTCTTATCGACAGTTATAATAGTGTTTTCTGAACAATTTATGAAACGTCTGCGAGGTAACTGTGTTTCGTGGCAACACTTTCAAGAATTGTGTTAGCAAACTTTAATGTGGGTTATAGAAGCTATTCTTTACGTAGTGTTTCTTTCGATTTTACCGTGTTTCCCGGAAATCATCGAGTGACTACAAAAATAGTTCAACAAAGTAGAATCAAAGTAGAATCAAAGTGAATAAACAAATAATTAGTTAGTATCTCCTTGAGATTTAGATGACTGTGAAGTTTTATTTTTTTTATATAATTTTTACAATTAAAATTTAGTGTAATTCTATGACAAACCTTTTTAATTAATCTTGTGCGATTTAATTAAGTTTTTACAAAGATAATGTTTCTTTCGTAATGTATAAAATACCCAAAGTATACTGCTTTTTACAACATTCAGTATAAAATTAAATTTTGGCTAATAAATACTAGTATAATAATAATATTTATATATTAAAAAAACTAATAAAAATTACCATTTGCATACTAATTAATCAAATTCAAGTTACAGTAAGTTTTTAAACATTTAACGTTATACCCGCGCGAATCTGGAAATTTGATGTTATTAAAACGAAGTACAGTGATAAATAAATGCTTCGTAGGAAAATTATTATCATAAATTGTAGAAAATATAAAAGTGTAAAATTGAGCGTGCACACAGAATGCACGCAACATATCCAAAATAATCTTTCATGGGCATTCTATTTTTTCTTTTCAAATCGTACTTCCACGAAAGTCCTCAGCCTAATAACAAGGATAACCATTATGGTAGCAAAGATCGTTAGAAAATTTGCGTACAAATACACGCGTAGGTACTTTAATATCACTCTCACGATGTGAAACGAATAATCCTTGCGAAAGTGCACACCAATTATTCTAATTACAAAGGCATTTTGGTATCACGCAACGAAACGAAGCGACTCGTTTAAGCCGTCAATTAACAACGCGCAGCGATATCGTGGTGTAGTACACGTATGCGCGCGTGAAATTTTGATGCAACACACAGCAACGAAAATCAATGGACGTCGTTTTGGACACGCGGGACGTGTGTGACGATAGGCGGGAAAAACAATAGTCGAAATGAATATCGGCTTTTGGCAAACAATTTACAACTCTGATAAACAACCATTGCGCCAATTCGGAACGTATTTTTTCGCCGGAATCATCCCTTGGCGCGTGTAACCGACGGAAATGTACCGTGGCTCGCGCGAACATGCGTGTTAACGAGTTAAAATTATCACCTTTTTGTCAATTTTCAATTTGATAATGAAACGTTCAGCCGCTTAGAATTGAAAAATGTTGTACGTTGACTTAACGTCGTTTGAAAGGGGATAGCTGACAAACGTGGGACCGAAACTTTTTGTTCAACCTGTACAATCAGAAACGAGGGACATCTTTAGATTAATTAAAATAAATGACTATCAAAGTAGGTCAAGATGGTTTCGTAATTCAGAATTAATTAAAGGATTTCTTATGCAAAATATGCGTGGAAAATATATATATAAAACACGATATACAAAGAAATATAAAATATTCAAAGAAGAGCACATACATTTTCGTTTTTTAATTTGTTATTTGAGTTATTAAAGACTTCTATGATTATGAAATTAACAATTAACACAGACAGATTGATTGTAAATAAAGTATAAATAGAATAAAAAATATAGTATAAATAAAGTAACAATATAAGCAAAGAAATTACTGTATTTAAAATATTGGTATCCCAGTAACAGATTAACGATAAAATAACCAATCCCTCAAAACACCAATTATGCATAAAAATTCGCTCTCCGTTCGCCGTTCGATGTATAAACTAAACAGAAGAAATATTCTCCAAACATCATTTCCATGGAATGGTAAGTTTCTGCATTGTCCCCTCACACTGGCAACTGGTTCGCGGACCATAACGAGTGACCGAACCGTATACAATAATTCGTCGCTTTCTTTTTCAACTGATCGAACCACGATATGACTGGATAGAAATTACTGAAGTAATAAATTTATTATTTGTTTTGCCTGGGTTATACTTCAATATATTTACATAAAACTGAGAAAATATTGCAATTTTGAGACGAAAAGTTCTCGACGTGCGTGGCGCGGTTAATCACTTGCGCTGGCAACTGTAATTGCGGACCATAACGAGTGACCGAACCGTATACAATAATTCGTCGCTTCCTTTTCCTTTCGAACTCGATCGAAATTATTATGAGATAATAGACTTATCATTTCGCCTGGGTTACATTTCAATATGCTTAAAACTGAGAAACCGTTGGAACTTTGGGACAAAAGGTTCTCGACGTGCGTGGCGCGTCATTCGAACAATTGGAACAGGTGCAGAAAATGGAAAGATCCGGCACGGGAAAAGAGTCGACGATCGTACGATTTCGCCCGGGCCTCCTCCTCACTTTCGATGATTGGCCATCGGTCAAAGTGCCGAGTCAAAAGCCAGAGCGGAACCAAAGGCCAGTCTCTCGGAGGCGCGCTCGAAATTTTATGCCATCCGGCCGGCTGCGCTCCAGCCAGCACAGCCGTGCCTCCCTCACACAAACGCGGGACTAATACTTTTCCCCGATAGAAGGACGTGCGGTATCGCAAGTTATGGGACATCCTCGGTGTACGTGGTGCATGTCGGATACATAAGCACCTGTAATATGTACACACCAGCGTCCAGAAAGGCGGCTAGCAGCTGGTGCCAGTTTCGGGTTACATATCGTCTTGGTAGATTCCGCCAAATACGTATTCCCGCCGTCTGGCCCGGTTGGCACGCCATGCGTTATGTTAAGAAGTGCAGTTAATTACGAAGATAATTTCGAGTCGTGTGTTTGCGTGCTGCACATAACGAGCTTCCGACTTCGGGAGTTTCTGCCATGCAAGCCAATCTGTTTGAAACCCACCATCCCCCTCCGCGTCGTCTCGTGTTGGTGGCCACCTCCTCGCCCAGGCCAGACCGATGTAACCACCCCCTCGCGCCGCGCGCTTTTACCCCCTTTTGCCATATCCAACCGGTGGCAGACCGATCGTTATCTGTCGAACAGATTAGAACGAAATCCCCTGAATCGTTTCCCAGAATTCTTTTTAATGTCGACCCTCCTTCCCGCGCGCGCGCCGCTTTGTCGTGATACCAAGGATGATGACGGGCGCGACGTCGTTGCTAGGGATGGAATCGAGTTCAATGCGTACCTGCGAAACCGAAGTTAAGTTTGACAGCCGAGTATCGAATGGTGCTCGAAGCCAGAAATTTTTTTTTTTTTTTTTTTTTCTCGACGAGCATCCTGTATGAAATGAATGCATCTCTGTTTGCATAGTAAATGATTAAATTAAAACTACAATGTACGGCGTATATCTATATTTTATTGCAGTTCACACATGTCGAGTTCCTACGTGTACGTCAAGTCAAGTTTAATCTATATGCTCCATTGTGGTTAGAGTTTGGAAGTACCCATACGGGTGGGTCGTAATTCGTAGTACAATCGAGCAGGGGGTGATTCTACGTCGAAAAATAAGAAAACAATTTGGTCTAACATTTTTTTTATCTAGGGCTCGGTTTTCGAGAAAATCGACTTTAAAGTTTGTTCGTCTCTGTGAATGATTTAGTTGTTATTTATTAATTTTTTATTCCTTATTACTAGTTTCTATTGCAATACTACAGTACAGTACACTATTACAAATACTGTTGAAAATGTCCTCCTCGCTGCATACATAAGTTTGCTCGATGAATTAACGATGACTGAACAGAATGTAAGCTGATATCGTTTCTTAATTTCTCGAATTCCTCCATAATCTTTTGCTTCAAATGTGTAATGTTTGAAATATTGTCTTTGTAAACTTGTTCTTTCAAATGCCCTCATAAAAAGAAATATCACCATGGTCTCCGGACCTCACGCCTCTAGATCTTTTTCTAGAGGTTGTACTACGAATTCCGGCCCACCCTGTATACGAGTACTTCCATCAAGTTTATACAAGTCGAGTACCGATATCTAAGTTTCGTTTCATGGGTATACGAAAGTAGAAACATTTCGACGAGAGATATCTCGTGTAAAATGAACACATTGTTTGTACATCAAATGTTTAAATTAAGACTACAGTGTAGCTAAATGCAAACGACGTATATCTACGTTCTATTGTAGTCATCGAGGTCATTGTACGTTCAAGTCAAGTTCAATCTATATATTCCATTGTAGTTCCACTGTAATTCAATCTACAAGTTTATAGTACGAGTATTCCCATCAAGTTTAACGTATACGTTTTACACGAGTCGAATGCTTTGCCTTTAAATTTCGTTTCGTGAGTTTCGAGTGCTGCTCCAAAATGAAAATGTTTCAACAACTCATGCTTGAAATGTATTCATTTTAGTTTCGAACCCTGGCCTGAATACCTAGATTTCAGAAACAAATAGAGATCGATGCCTGCAATGGGATTTTCTGGATTAAAAGATGCACTGTCAATCATTGCACGGATATATACTTGATGCGATCAAAGAGAAAGTTTTATCAAACATGTATTAAGGGGTCAGGACAGTTTGAAATTTTCAAAAAAAATTATTTTTGTTTTGTTTTAAATAGTAGTTTGAAGTCTTAGAAATAAGATACAAAAGGTTCTAGCATAAGATACAAAACGATTTATTTTGGGGTATAATAATAAATCCGTGGATACAGAATAATTGAATTTGTATCACTGTTTGCAACTTTAAGCAGTATTATAAAGTGTAAATCGTGTGATTCAAATATTACTATTGGTGAATCGAATATTGGGGGACTTGGATTCAATTTAGTTGTGAATTGTAAGAACCGTGAGCCGCGATGTATAAGTAAAAAACAGTAAGTAAAGGATACATGTGAAAAACGTTCTGAAACTTTAAACGCGTTTTTCTCGAAACTCGGTTTCTAGAAACGGTGTGCAAGATATCTCGAAACCTAACGAATTACTGTGAAAGTTGGTACGTATCTTTAGAGTAACATTTACTAGAGATTGATGGTCGAACATTTTTTTAATTTTTAACAATTTCGAAAAATATAAACAGAAAACGTAAAAATTTTTGCCACAAATTCGATACATCGAAAACAAATAGCTGCTACTTTTATAATTTTCACAAAAATGAAAATGTTGGATCGTCAATCCCTAGAGAATATTGTTTACTTTTGAACCGTTTTTGCCTTTTTGTTGCAACTAATCCTGTTTGGCTGGAATCATGCACACCGATCGGCAATGTAAAAAGAAGTTGTGCAAAAGGATTCCGTTAAAAAGTCAAATAAGAGCCCTCTTTTTTTCTCTTTTTAATGTTGCTTTTTATGATTCATAATGTGTTAAATGGAACCACAAAAGCTCGCGTCAATCAAACATGTACTTTTTTTTTTTTACTAGTCCACCAAAGTATTCATAATTTTCAGGCCCCGTCAAACTGTCCTGCCCCCTTAAAGATGCTTGTCAAGATATCAAACCCAAAGTTACGAATCTAACCAGGAGGTGTTCGATCTCATTTCTATAGTTGTTGTTTTCCCAAAGGCCATCTTCCATTGTCAGTTCTGCAGATCTGTTACTCGTCTATACTAGCAGCAGATCTACGAAACGATAGTACGGGGACAGCATTTGCTTTCAATCGTTCGATCGTCTGTCGTATATGCTCTGGTAATCAGATTAATACCGGGGGTGCACACGTGTCAACGGCATTGTCGTCTTTGCGAATTGCGCGACTGTAAATTTCAACGACGCTTCGAAATGAGATGATAAAGCGATCGCTGAGAGGGGAAGCTCTGTGTTTGCGATGGGAACGTGATTAACGTAATAAAGGAAGGGATTAGGATGGTGTTAGGGAGGTTCGTAGATTTCATACATGCGAACGATGGAATAAAACTTGTACGGTAGCTTGTTTTCAGGAGTTGATCAACTCATGTGGATTGAAAAATGTGGAGAAGTAACGATGCTGAAAATATTATCTCTTTTCTTTTTAAATTTGGTAAAATTAAATTTGTCATGCCAATTTAGAATGCCAATAAAATTTCGTAATGTTTCACGTAGTACACAGCAGCATACTGTGGTTTGCTTATAAAAATTTCATAATTATCGTAGCTACAGTGATTAAATTCCAAATCATCACTAAACGATCTGACGTTTGAAATTTCCACGAGTAAGAATAGATACGCCATCTCGGAGAAGAAATCACACGTTCGGCACGTTTGACATCAGATTACTGGCATGAGAAACTGTAGTTATCGCGAACAGTAAAGATAAATTCGAATCTAATCCAGATTTAACTAGATTTCATCCAACACTTACCAAGATTAGACTCGTGCTCGCAACTACCATCCATTTTCGATCCGGTATTACATTTTCACTCGCATCTCTATCATAAAGGATAAATTTGTCAGCGTGATTGCTGTTATTATAAACTTTAGTCACGGGTTGTTGAAACTTTTTGGAATATTTCAGTAAGAATTCTTTCTTAAAATTAAAGGACTGCGGATGTTCCTACAATTCTAAGAATTTTGGAAGTGCACGTAAAATGTGGAAATATGTAAAAGATGCAAGAATATATCGAGCAGATGAAGTAAATTTTTTCACTTTTGATTCTCTAATTTTATATTTTTATAAATATAAATTATATAAATTTATCTATACTATCTATATAATTTATATTTATATTTCTATAAATATAAATTATATAAATTTATCTATGTATCTATATATTATTTATATATAATTTATACAAATCTCTAATTTTCTTTCTTCATGTTCATAGAAATCCAGCAATCTAATAATAAGGCTTTTTAAATTTTACGGTTAGATTTCTTTAGAAATACTTACATAAAAGATTCTTGGATGCTTCGCCCTACAGTTTAATTCATATATTATCTGCAATTGTACTTAATTACATTTTACAGAATTGCATCTGTTGCTAATTCACAAATCGCGTACGCCAGCTGACACTTCCTCACGTGCAATTCATACTAAATTTCTTTCTCTGTAGCATTCAAACGGCAATAGAAAGATGTCTCTTTAAACGTTTAATTTTAACCAGTTGCGCTGGCAGCTGATTGCGGACCATAACGAGTGACCAAGCCGTATACAATAATTCGTCGCTTTCTTTTTGAACTCGCCTCGTATGACATCATTGGATAGAAATTATTGAGAAGTAATAAATATATTATTTGTTTCGCCTGAGTTATACTTAAGTATATAATACTTAAAACTGTGAAAATATTGCAATTTTGGAACAAAAAATTCTGGCACGTCGTTCCAGAAGGAACGAAACGTCGTTCGAACGGTATCTATCGAACAGAAAATGAGTGAATTTTCCCAAGACGACTAAACAGAATTCGTAGGACGTCAGAGAAAAACGGTTCTCCAATTCCTCGAGTATCTCAACGAACGTCCACGAAATTTATCGGTCCACGGGTTTCTGAAACTTGTAAATTACATCTTACTCGGTGGTGGTGGTGGTGGTGGTGGTGGCCGAGTGAGAGATCCGAGGTAGCATCGAGGAAGAACGGAACAACGGCCGAAGTATATTGGCCGGCGTATGGGCACGATGGAAGAAGCGGAAAAGAAGCGCGAGGCGTTCACGCGAGGGAAAAGAACGTGCCATAAATTACGAGCGTGTAAATCCGAAGCGGTTTCGCGGGCGCGGTTTTCGGACGGGAATAGATTAAGCTTCTCCGAAAGTTGTATCCAAATGCGAGAAACTTCTTGATCTCGCCGTGAACTTTTCAACGAGAATTCCTGCTAATGCATCTGCGTTGTTCACACGTCGTGCGTTCATGCCCAATGCCCCGCCGAGTACTTTATTCTGGTTTATCGGGAATCAAGTTGAATTAGATTAGTTGTTAAACTGCGTTCAGGGAACTCGTGAACGATCGGAAGGGGCAGATGCTTTGAACGCGAGATTTCCGATCAGCGTCTGACGTGAGTGTCTGCGCGTACGTCTTCAGACGTTTGCTATCTACACGCGTAGATTAGATGGTTTTTTTTTACAGTGGGGACGCGCGTGAAATAAAATACACGTACGTATATGGTTAGAATTATATATACATATTCGTGTAAGCATGAATTGTGTATTCAAAAATTAAAAGTCATCCGTGATTCACGGATTCATTTGCTTGGTTGCAAATCAAGATCGTGATATTTTTATTTCTGGCAAATGAAATTTTGAAGGTTATATACGTATATTTAACATGATACACATGAACAGTTGTAATGGAAATACATGGATATCCTGAAACAAATCTGTTAAAACTTACACCGATTAAGATCTAGATTCATTGTTTAAGATCTGGATAAATTTATAGGAATTAAGAATTTCTTTCTAGAAATTGTCGTCTTTTTGTTTTGTAATAATTTCTTCTCGCGAAAGAATTGACGCCTGAGCAATATATTATTTTAACGAAAACTTACGAACAAAATTAATTGGTCGAAATATGATATTATTTGCTGTACGATTCTCTTTCCAGCGATTTCTCTGGCCGAAATATATTTCATTACTATTTGGTTGACTCTCAGTTACGTATGATAGTAATATATTTCTCGTCTTCGAATGAATTATACTGTAAAAAAAAAAAAAAATCCAATCCTAACGTCGTTGCATTAAATTGTTAAAGAAATCTCATGGTTCTTGCTGTAGATGGATTTATAAAACTATCCTTGTTCTTTGTACCGTCGAAAGAACAATTTTGATCGATACTGCTTGCGAGTTATTTTTCTTGTTTCCTTCCTTCTCGTTTGTAAGGAATTCTTGTTACGAAAGATTTTAACGATGTACGGTGAAAAATGATACGTTGGATAACGGTTAATTGGATTGTCATTCAAGTGAAATTTAATAAAATGAAGCTTGAAATATAAATAGCGAAGGTGTTTTAGTCGTATTAAATATATTTCGGTTTACTTCCGCCGGACGCGTTGAACGAGATTTAGTTTGGGATTTTTTCCATTTTTGTCATGTATTTCAAGAATTCACAGTTGTAATGATTAATCATGCATGAAGGTGTCCAATTGTATAGTTATTCAATCGAATATTTTATCGATGCAAGGTGAACGTAAGCGTAAGAAATACAATTATTGGTTTTTACAAGTACGCTACTTGTTCACCTGTAATTTATTATTTTTCACAATTGCTGATTGCTATGGTATTTAGAAATTGATTACATTTATACTGTAGAATTTCAGAGGATTTCGTGGAAGGACTTATTTCACTTTCTTCTTTTTTCGTAGACATAGTTGATGGTTGAATAATTTAAATAATTTAAATAATTCACTAATTTATTGCCGTTTTATATTATTATTACAAAGTTTGATAAGTTGTATTATCACGATTAAGAATAGTACATGTATAAATAATAAACATTTGTTTTAAAATATTGAATACCAAATTAAGAAACACTATTGGGAGATTATGACTTTGATATCAGTATAAACATATTATTTACTAACTATCATGTACCAAATACTTTATTATTTTTACTAGTGTAATGATGATGAAAAAAATTCAATAGATATTAGAAAATCTCACTTGATAATACAATCGAAAGTCAAAAAGAATTTTAAAAGAAGCCTCGTTAAATGCCACAAAGATCAGAAAGACAACCAACATAAAAACGAACCAACCCAAACAAGAAATCAATAAAAACATCTCGTATTTTTCACCCGCGGTCCTCGCGTTGTTTCACCACTGAATCGTTAACAAGTTAAAATACGACGACGCGTAACTTTCGCAGCGTGGATGCGCCGCTACTCTCGCAAGAATCTTTGCGACCCAGATCTCCTGCTGCGAATTGGAAAGGACTCTAACTTCTCTCAAAGTCCCAGTTCAATTTCAAGGAAAAAAGAAAAAAAAAGAAAAAGAAAAAGAAAAAAAGAGAAAGAAGTGGAAAGTCGCACATTTTTCTCGTTCACCGACAAACAACAAACTTCGGCTGTCGGTGGCCGCGACAGCATGCTGGCAGATGTCAATCGGCCGGCTCGTTTATAGCCGCGTGTGTGCAAGTATGCCGGCAGCCGTAATTGATTCACGTTCTGTAACGAGTAAAGGGTAAAAGGGGCAACGGCGAGTGGGAGAGGAGCACTATTGCGGATTTACAGACAGGGCGGCAGACTGCCGGGCGGCAAGGGATGCTAAATTATTTACTGCCTAGTCTATCTGTACGCTGGATACTTACCGACACGTGTTGCATGTCTATAGTTGTGTACCGTTGCCTGTTCCGCACGGCGAACATTCCCCGGACCGAATAGAAATTTCCTGCAGTAAGAAATCTTTTATATTGCGTTACAGGGGATCGCGCACAATTGGGACAGGGTGCACTACCGATGAAAAGATGGGAATCGCTCGCTCGATCGAGGGGGGAGAAGTTGCCTCTGAATAATGGAACTCTGTTTTCTCTTTCGGTTCTCTCAGTTTTCTTTAATATTAGAGCTTGGCCTTGGCTTTCTCGTTATTCTCGCGATTGTTTCCCTGCAAAGTCAGCGTCGTTGACTTTGAAACGTAATTACCGAGTTATAATGTCGAGTGTAACGCCCGCGGTAGAAATTATGAAGCGAACTGTGCTCCTGAATGTTCAATTTTAATCCTCCAAACTTTAACAGTATTTAAGCTTAATAAATAAGTAGAAATCACGCTTTCGACGCTTTATGTCCCGAAAATCATGAGTCAAAAGGGTTAATAATTTCTACACGAGTATGATCAACATTAACTTGCGTGAATTTTTTAGATCATAATAAAACGGATTAAAAAACAGTTGTGCCTGTCTCGTAGTAAAATTTGTCTGATAAAATTGATTTGATATATATTCTCAGGAAAGTGATCGAAATATCGAAATACCGGAGAAACTTAAAAAAATCACATTTATTACTCACGTCGCCAAAATATGTCACAACCTTGTCTTTTATTTGTCCTTACAAATGAAATATATATTCTAATAATTAACTTTAGTGACGTTTCTTCAACAGAATTTCTTTTCTATTATTTATTATACATATTTTCATACATTATCTTTATATATTTCTTGTTACATTATACCTTTCGACACTTTATGTCCCGAAAATCATAAGTCAAGAGGGTTAATAATTTCTACATGAATATGATCAACATTAACTCGCGTGAATTTTTTAGATCATAATAATACGAATTAAAAAACAGTTGTGCCTGTCTCATAGTAGAATTTGTCTGATAAAATTGTAATTTGATGTCGTATGTAGTACGATGAATTTCTAATACTGATTCTACAGAAATTTGATATATATTTTCAGGAAAGTGATCGAAATATCGAAATACCGGAGAAACTTAAAAAAATCACATTTATTACTCACGTCGCCAAAATAAATTACAACCTTGTCTTTTATTTGTCTTTACAAATGAAATACATATTCTAATAATTAACTTTAGTGACGTTTCTTCAACAGAATTTCTTTTCTATTATTTATAGATATTTTCAGACATTATCTATATATATCTCTTATTACATTATACTTTTCGACACTTTATGTCCCGAAAATCATAAGTCAAGAGGGTTAATAATTTCTACACGAGTATGATCAACATTAACTCGCGTGAATTTTTTAGATCATAATAAAACGAATTAAAAAACAGTTGTGCCTGTCTCATAGTAGAATTTGTCTGATAAAATTGTAATTTGATGTCGTATGTAGTACGATGAATTTCTAATACTGATTCTACAGAAATTTGATATATATTTTCAGGAAAGTGATCGAAATATCGAAATACTGGAGAAATTTAAAAAAATTACATTTATTACTCACGTCGCCAAAATATATTACAACCTTGTCTTTTATTTGTCTTTACAAATGAAATATATATTCTAATAATTAACTTTAGTGACGTTTCTTCAACAGAATTTCTTTTCTATTATTTATAGATATTTTCAGACATTATCTATATATATCTCTTATTACATTATACCTTTCGACGCTTTATGTTCCGAAAATCATAAGTCAAGAGGGTTAATAATTTCTACACGAGTATGATCAACATTAACTCACGTGAATTTTTTAGATCATAATAATACGAATTAAAAAACAGTTGTGCCTGTCTCATAGTAGAATTTGTCTGATAAAATTGATTTGATATATATTCTCAGGAAAGTGATCGAAATATCGAAATACTGGAGAAACTTAAAAAAATTACATTTATTACTCACGTCGCCAAAATATATTACAACCTTGTCTTTTATTTGACTTTACAAATGAAATATATATTCTAATAATTAACTTTAGTGACGTTTCTTCAACAGAATTTCTTTTCTATTATTTATTATACATATTTTCATACATTATCTTTATATATTTCTTATTACATTATACTTTTCGACACTTTATGTCCCGAAAATCATAAGTCAAGAGGGTTAATAATTTCTACATGAATATGATCAACATTAACTCGCGTGAATTTTTTAGATCATAATAAAACGAATTAAAAAACAGTTGTGCCTGTCTCATAGTAGAATTTGTCTGATAAAATTGTAATTTGATGTCGTATATAGTACGATGAATTTCTAATACTGATTCTACAGAAATTTGATATATATTTTCAGGAAAGTGATCGAAATATCGAAATACTGGAGAAACTTAAAAAAATTACATTTATTACTCACGTCGCCAAAATAAATTACAACCTTGTCTTTTATTTGTCTTTACAAGTGAAATACATATTCTAATAATTAACTTTAGTGACGTTTCTTCAACAGAATTTCTTTTCTATTATTTATCGATATTTTCAGACATTATCTATATATATCTCTTATTACATTATACCTACAAGAAAAGAAAATTTAAAATAAAATAAAACTAAAAGAGACGAGGAAGAAATTAGCTTCAGGAGTTCAAAAAACACGAGCCCCTTTCTTCCAATATTCGATGCAATTTATTTATCTGTTAAAATCAATACAATCTCAAGTTTCAACTTTTTAATCACGCACAACAATTTCCACGGAGCAACGCAGTAATAAAACGTTGATTGCAGCTGTGTTATTAATTTTCATATTTGTGTTCTGGGTCAAAATACGCCGAATCGATTTAATTGACGATACGTTTGATACACGTATTAACATACTCTGAATCAGTGGTTCCGTCCCTTAAATATTGATGGCCACGTTGAGCTTGGACGGTTCCTCTTTAACCCTTTATACCGATGTCTACCCCTTAACGGTTGACTCATTCTCATGGGCATCATTATCGAGTGTCGGGTTTGCGTTCTTATCGACGAAATCTCGAATTGCGTATCGTTTCACCTCCTGATTGCCCGTCTGGTCGTTCACCTTCCGATTGTCCTGACGTTGTCCCATCGATTTTGAATTAAATATTAACCTAGAAAAGTGTTCGAATTTTAAATTATTTCCAATTTTGAGTCTCTTCAAGGATATCTTCCCTTTCTCGGATTCATTTGTATTTTTAATACTGGATTATTATTATTGTGAAATATATCTTCGATATAATGTAAGAATACAATTACAACGTAAAGCAACGATGAGAAGAAAGTCAAACAAGCTGAAACTAAAAAATTTTTATGAAACGTGTGTATTACTTATGCAACCAATACTAGTCCGTTTAAATACTATTAGTAACTGTTATAAGTCGATGAAATTCAGCGCCAATGAATGAACCTTTCGGCGTCGATACTTTTGACAGAGTTGCCTTTGCAAAATAAATTGCATCGAACTTTATATACACAACTTGGACGCTCGCGATTATAATGCGAGTCGATCAGTTAAAAGTCGCAGTCTACTTGGAACAAGCAATTAACAAGCATCCACTGATAGATGGTTATTAATTAATGTTTCAGAACTAAAGTTTCGTTAATCGTTACTGACTCCGAAGTGTTGAATGAAACATCAGGAAAGTTGAAATTTTCTTCTTGTATCGCCGGGCAATTTTTAATCATTGAAATATTTTTCTTCGTCGTTCCTTTTTTTTTTTTTTTTTTTTTTTCTCCTTCAGGAAGTGCTAATATTGATTTCTCTCTGTTTCAGGTGAGTGTACCAATTAATTTCAAGTACGAGAACGACGTTAGCAGAATGTAATTTGTAAGTATTCTTCACGTAAAGTATCAATACGACTGTGATTCGCGGCGAGTCAGGTCGAAAGGGAAAGAACCGCTGGGGTTGAAATAATTCTATGTTGCAGCATTCGATGACTCAACACGCGTGTTGCCTTGGTCGTCGATTTGTTTCCCTCGGTTATTTTTTAAATAATTCAGTTTCGTCTATCGCCGCCGTTGTTACTTATCCCACGCTACACACGAGGGGTGATGAATTCGAGGAAATTGCTCTGCCAATACGCTTGCGTTATCATCGACTTCATATCCGCGGGAATGAATGATAAGTTAATTTCTCCTTGTGAAACAGAGGATTGACTTTCAGTTGATTTATCAACGATAAATTGAATCGATTTAAACTAAAGCGATAAATTGAATTAATTTAAACTTCTCCCGCGGTGAAAGAATAATTCTGCTACCGAATAAATCATCAATCACTATTCTCAGAAGTCGTACACAGTTTCATTATTGAAACAATTGTCTCTATTTACCCTGCTGAAAGTGTTACACGTCGCGTGTAATAGAAATAATTCAGCCAGACCGATATGTCGCAGCGAATCAGTATTTCTGAATCAAATACAAAATGTGAGAAATCAAATACAAATCAGGCATAACAAACCGGGATAACTCGCGATAGCGGGGATCTGTCTAACGCAAGAATTTTCGTTAGTAAATATTTCAACCAGAAAAGAGTATCGATAGCATACATATTTACAAGGATTATCGGTTCGGATTATCCAAGAATTGTCGAGTGAAAATCACGAAAGCATTCTCGATCGCCATGGTATTTTTATCGCCGGTGTTTGTTCTGATGTTTGCCAGGTCGAAAGTTCAACTGTCGAGCGTTCGAAAAATCCGGGAGGACGACACGTCAGAAACGAATTAACTCTGACCAACATAAATTCTTGAAAAATAAGTACGGTGCTCGAGAGTTTGCTGAAAAAAGTGCTGATCTCACGTCTTCCGGTTCTATCTTTGTCCCCGACAGACAAGCAGTTAGCAGTTCCGCCCGATATCGTGGGAACTTCCCGGATAGCAATACGAAACGAATGTAAATCAATGTCAATCGCACCTTCGCATTTAACGCCCGTTAGCTCGCGCTGCGGGAACCTCAAACAGAACTTTTTCGAGCAGGATTTATCGTGAAATTCCCTTTCTTACTGGTACTCTGTTTTATCTTATTAATATCCATTGAGGCAGCTACAGTGACGTTGACAACGTAAAACTTTTTATTTGCTCCTTTTAAAATGGAAAATTGCGGAAACACAGAGATATTTATAAGAACTTTTCGTTAAAAAGTCGAACTTTTGATACTCAAGTTGTCAAATCGAATATCAAGGCTCAAAGTATTATGTTTCATGTTGTTTAATGAATTGTTGACTTATTTTCTCGTTCTCCTTCTCAGTAAGGATTTGAAAGTGGGATTTATACGACGTACTAATATCCTGAAATAGATGGAAGATATTTCATGTTGTTTAATGATTGTTTGAGTTATTTTCTTGTGTTCAGGATTTAAAAGTAGAATTTACGTTGTATCTTATTTTAGATTTTTCATATCTTGCAGGAGGGGAATGATATCTTGATGTATGATGGAAAAAGATTAAAATATTACTAAAATATTATTAAAAAATACTAAAAAATTTTCAATAAAGTATAAAAGACATCTCTTGGAGACTAAACAGATAGATAGTGATATCTTCATAGATACTTATATATCATTAGCGAGATATTTTACACGGTAACAAATTTCTAATGCAATATTTGGAATACAAAAAGAACTCTGCCCAAATATAATGAACAAATCTTTCATTCTGTAACCTGATTTTTTAATGTTTTTAGAACGACGTGCTACATAAAAATTATAATAACTTAAATCACACGGCATTGTTCAACGCCTAACACAAATTTATCCTAACACAAATTCAATCTTTAACCACTCAGTAAACTTAAATCCATCTGCAGATCTATTTATCAGAGAGATTAATTCGTTTCACCATCTGCCACTATTGATATTACCGTCTGTTGACATTATTTCTTGTCACCATCGTTATTTACGGTTATTTGTGCAAAAGAGATCTAAATGCGAATATTCTGCGAGGGAATATTAGTTGGGAAACTTCAAGGGAAATAAACGCTGCAACGTAGTGAAGGGATCATCAAGATAATTGATTGAAATATTTTGACATTTTTAAAATATCGCGCATTTTCTGCACAAAATGTAATAAAAAAAGATTGTCAACGCTCGCGATTCATAAATATTTTAAAATTAAGGAATTGGAAAGCACATTTATATTATGATATGGTGAAATATCTTTATAAAAAGATATCCAGCATAAATCACAAAAATGTATTGCCAATAGGTTCAAACAAAGTTCTCTGTGGTTCATAAATTTGGAGTATGTTACCTTGTGAAACACAAATCTTCGAAACAACTTTGAAGAAGTGTCAAGATTATTTGATTTTGTAAGACTAATTTACGAACGTATGGATTTACATAGAATGTGATTCAATAATTATTTGCATTGTAATTATGAAATTTATTCATAACAGCAGAGATTTTACAATGTTATTTGTTACATAACGTAATCCTCTTGCCAGAAATGTCAACGATCCATTTTCGTACAAGCTTCTTCATACTCTCAAAAAAATACATTTCTTTATTAAAAGAAATTTTTTTAATTCTTTGCGATCAGTTTTAAATTTATCAAAATCGAGGAAAAACATTGTATTTATACTATGCTCCCTGTAGATTTCAGCCTTTTGTATCTCTTCAGACCATGAATGACAACTTGCTGCTTCTTTTTTCTCTTTTTTTAGTATAAATATAAAATGATCTGGCAATTGTTATTGCAAAATAAAAGAAAATGTCTTCATAAATTTTAAATTTAAGTATATAATACACGATATCTAATAAATTTCAATATAATTCTAAATATATAACGAAAACCGAATCATCCTCGTATTTTCGATCGTGTTTCAATGATTCGCATTAAGAATTAAAATTTCACGACCGCCAAAATAAAGTGATTCTTGTCCACTTGGATCGCGATCCGTTATATCATAGACCGGTGCAATCGACACGGTCGGGTGAAAAAAAAAAAAAAAAACAGAAAAAAAGAAAAATCCGGCAGCCGGACGTGACCGCAAAAGCTTGCGTTAATGGGAATAAAATAGCATGGGTGAATTATCCTCTTTGAGTGTGCAAGTCCTCCGGGCACAATTAATCGGACATGGTTGTCCCGCCGCTTAAACTCCCAGCCTTCAGCCGTTCCAACCCCTTTCCCACCACCTTCCTCGGACTTCTTTTCAAGTATTGTTCAACATAACAGGAGAAACCTGCGGCGAACCGGGAGGAATGGCGAGGAGGGCACACGAGGGTCGAAGCCCGCAAAAATGAGTAGAGTTATGAAGTCAACGGCTTTATTATTTATCTGCTTTCCGAGCGCTCTCTTTTCCGCGAGTCTCTCTTTGAATTTTCCCTCGCTCCTCTGTATCCTCCTTTCCGGCTGCCATTTTTTTTTTTTTCATTCCCTCCGCAACTCTTCCTCCTCCTCCTTTTCTCTTCAGCTCTTCGCTTTCTCCCTTCGTCTTTCTCTGCCGCCACTTTGCCTGACCCTCCCTGTCTGAGAAACCAGTTACGAGAAACAATGCTCGCGACGAGAGCGAGCCTACTAATTAAACAGAACGACGCCCGAGATGAGGATACATCCGCGAGACGTCGCGACTCGGCGCGTTAAACGCGCATCGCTGCATCAGTCCGTTCTGCGAGCATCCTCTCGATTTTACCCGATGCTCGTTAAGGTGCCGCGCCGCGAGGGAAATAGCAAAGGTGCAATTTAGAACGGTCGCGTTTAATTCTCAAAGGGGGCGATCGCACGGGTGAGAAGAATTTTCGTCGCGAGCGGAAACACCCTGCGGTTAGAGCGAATTACGCAGAAGCACACGCAGTTTGGAAAAGTCTTGACATTTACGCGTGCGCGCATATTTCACACATGGTACATTTTATGATAACGTCGCCACTGATAACGTGGAAACACTCGAAAACGAAGTTATTGCTCGTGAGAAAATTTAAAGTCCGCGAGAAATTTCTATACTTTCTCGACAGTCTTTGAAATTTTTAGTATTAAATAAATATTTTATAACACGCGACTTTTTTTCAACGCGTGTTAAGGTAATTCTTTTATGTCACGGAAATCGGCAAAAACTTTTCAATACAAATAATTAAATATTACGAAATGAGAAACGAGTTATGCGCTTTTGTTGTAACGTAATATCCTGTAGAAATTAAATATTCTGTCCCGCGAAGCAAAATGTATAAATTTCCCGTTGCGATCAACATGTTCGGAATACTTTAGTATAGCTTTAAAGATGAAGTGTTTAGTAATTGAAGTTGAAACGATCGAAGAAAGAATTTTCGAATCTATTTTTTCATTCTTCGGAACCTATCGATGCATTCTGCATATACAGAACGATTCGCGTGAAAAAAAAACACGTTGAAGAGAGAGAGAGAGAGAGAGAGAGAGAGAGAGAAAAGAACATGAATGGAAGCGGTGTAGATATTTTTCTACGTACGTGCATAATAATACAACTGCATAACTTCTTTCATGATTTAAGTAGAGAGCTGATCAACTCATTGCTCTCTAACATTCGACCACAGTGATTCACACGGAACCAGTATCGCTGGTATCAAAGTAACGGCTAGTTGCTCTTCGCAGAAGAGCTGCATTCTTCATCTGTTTGATCGTTTCTGAAACTACGAGAGGAGGGATCGCTGCGCTGTTGTTTCATCCAAATTTTATCCAAACATTTCCAAGTATATACACCGATGTAAAACGTTTCTGTACAATGTCTATAACCGTCCAGATCGTTTGATCCATTTCCTTCTCTCTTTCCCGGCAAAAAATAAATGCTTCAGTTGCACGTTTGCACGAACGAGGGTAAAGCATCTCTTTATGAAAGCAGACACATGTAAGCACGTGCATTGATTCGTTGTGACGTCGAATGTTGCGAAAACACGCCGGGAATATTTCGTATTTTTCATTGCATTTGATAACACTCTGTGTACGAGTGTAAATGATGTGTCAAAGAATAACCTCCGCTTTGTACTCTGTCGTCTGCGCGTTTACTCTGGACGCGTGAGCTGCGTCTCGCAGTTTCTACGATAAGTAATTAAAAAAAATTCCCGAGCTTCTTTTTTCGATCAAATAACAACCGTGAGGATGAAATCATCACGAAATTGGAAGTTCCTTGGATTTTCGGTTTTTCACGGCGGGGGAAATGCAATCAGAGAAATGCATAACGTTTCACAAATATCGTATTGTAATATTGAAATGTTACTTGGAACGCAACTGAACTTCAAACTGTCGTGACTGATTGTAAGAAAAAAGTCGTACGACAATCTAGTCTTATTTTCAAGCGCAAACAAAGATACTTTTATTCTCGAAAATTGCAAAAATTCAAACGTCTCTGAAAGCATTGGAGAGATTTTTTTTCACGACTGGATTTACCACGGTCTTGATGTACGAAGTCTCCTCTTTGCAACGAGTCGTTAAAACTTGCTGCACAATTTTTCCTCGTCGTTTTTTTATTGAACTTGGAACATCCAAGTTAACGACCAAAGTCCAAAAATTCACAAGCTGCACTTATATAAGAAATTTAGATTGAATATTATATGCAAAACAATGGATCGCGCAGATGTCGACAATAATCAACTGTTGATACTAATTTGCAATGATACTATTTATAATAATTACTACAATGTGATAATGATGTTGTGCAACTGTTGTACGTAGAGTAGATGAAATCTATCGGATCTAGATAATTGAAATATAATTAATGTTATTTCTCTGCTTTGGATTTCGAAACTTAAATATCGTCATTTTGTCTGCAATGATATACGAGAAAATAATACTTAAAGATGAATATTAAAGTGAAACTTTCAGAGCATCGTTTCCAAAAAGGTATAGTTCAAGTGACAAATGTAATGATAGAGACGAAAACTGAAATTTCTCGTAGTAAGTAATAATTATCGAGATATTCGTTTACATTTTGCTGATACAAACGTGCACGGAGTTAGGTAGATTTGTTTTTAATGAGACACGAGTCTCGTTAAAACACTAAAACACACTAGTCTGACATAATTTCACGTCGAAATTGCAATGTACAAACATCGAGAAAATCGGTTTACGATATTTGCCGCTGATGCTCCGTTCTGAGGGAATATCAAAGAGCGTTGCATGCAAAATTTGAACTCTAAGTATATGGCACACAGCTGAGGAACACAGTATTTCCGTTCCCTTTGAAATGTACAATATTGCGTGGCGATGATGCATTTCGTATTTTATATTTTCAATTTCCTTTTTATTTGTTTTCGTTACGTCGGTCACATCAGTCTCATTAGTTTCTTCCATTACATCGAGTGCGTTCATTTTTTTATGATACATTAATAATCAATATTAATAATCCTGCATCACGAGTAATAGTAACGTTATTGGGATTGTAATTATTGAGATAATTCGAAAAATCAAAATGTTATAAAATTGGCGTGTTTGTTAATTAGAGATATAGCGTGTAACATGATGTATTTGTTAATTAAAAATTCTGTTTTAACGACGTTTATTTAAGGATACTCAACATTCTTTTTTACTCGAACGTTCAATTTTTTAAATATTCAGCTTCATAGAAAAATTTGTCTCTGATTATTCGGCATTGAGGAATTATTCTTCAATGTTTTTATATAATGATTGCTGATAATTTTTTATTCTGTAAATATTATGTGAAGAATGGAAGATGCAAGTATGATGAAATTTTATTTTCCTCTAGGAATAACAATTGCTTTAAAATTATATATATATATATATATGTACGTATAACTTGAGTTTTATTATAGATGGTATTACACTTTGAGTTTCTTGAACATCTTTAATTTTCTATTGTATCTCCAATTTTTAGATAAAGCTATTTTTAAAACTTTGAGTAAATATACAAATTAATAATCATTCAAGCTACAAATGCGGGAGCAAATATTGAAGATTGCAATTCTAAACACGACGCAAAAAACAGACGAAACATAAGTGCAATGCAAAAGCAAAGAAGAATACAAAAAGTACAAAAGTACAAGAAAATTGAAGAAACAATCAAAATTTTAGAAATCAGTAAAAAATTGTGAAGACGTTTAGGTGATTGTAGTCACCGACGAATAACGAAAGGGTTAATCGACGGTTTAATAAAGCAGGAAGCATATTTCCAGGTTCCATTAACGAGCCTTCATTTTGAATGCTACGTTCCGCGATGTTGATTTATTGGGAAAAAAGGAGACAAAAGCGCGCAACTTCATAGAAAATGTACAGGGTCGTTGCGATGCATCTAGATGCGAACGACCTGTCACGTTCGTTCGAGGGACAGATAAAAGCGTCTATTAGATGGTGCCACGTGGAAAATATTGTTTCTCCGTGGTAGAAATTTTGAGATTAAAGCAAAGTTCTACGTTCAGAAATTAGATTGTATCGTGGCGATTGTTTCCCGCAGGACGTTTGCGCACAACTCGGACATTATCTCTGCCTCTAAACTATGCATTCATACGGCGACTCTCAGGGCGTTATACTGAATATTTCTTGCATTATACATATGAATGTGCTTGGGCTCCATTCATTTTTACTCGCTTCTAAACGGCATTGTTCCGAATTTTAGTTACACGCTCTGAATAAACTGACGAAAAACAATGTTGGCCTTATTGATTGAAGCACGTTGAAGAAGTTTATTTCAAACTGATTAAATTACGTTGACGTAGAATTATCGAGATTTTTTAAATCTTGTACAGTGGTAATGTTTTTGAACGTACGTGAAGTATAATATGTTTTTCTTTTTCTTGGTATAATTTATCTACATATTGGAATCTAAAAATATAAAATCATGAGTAACTCTATAACAAAAGTTAACACTTTCTTGTTAGAATGTTTCAGGTATGAATTTCTTTTTACTTTTTTAATTTAAAAATGGCAGCTCAACTCTCATAATTTAAATTTTATTTATAATATTTATAATATTTATGATATAGTATTTATGATATTATTAATATTTATGATGTAGTATTTATAATATTATTAATATTTATGATATTCAATTAAAATCACGTCTCTGAGAGACTATCAAAAAGGATTTTCTTCTAAAAACTGTTCCGAAGACTCTTTTAGGAAGAATTCTGATATTGACATTTAGATAGTAAATATATGTAGTAGTGTAGTAATAAAATACATCATTTTATATATATATATATAAATTATTATTAAATAATAGATACATATTAATATATTTTTGTATGTATTATGTTATTGCTATGATTTTTTAATATGTTGGTACTTTAAATTTATATTCTGTCATATAGTTACGTTCTGCGCGAAGATAATAAATGCTGCTTCCAATTGCTAATTCATTACTGATTTAAACATGTTCGTTAAAATTCACGTTAAAATTTGAATAAATCTGTTGGAATTTTGAAAACAAAGAGGCAGTGCAGGG
Source organism: Frieseomelitta varia (assembly GCF_011392965.1). Lineage (NCBI taxonomy): Eukaryota > Metazoa > Arthropoda > Insecta > Hymenoptera > Apidae > Frieseomelitta > Frieseomelitta varia. The sequence goes on along the minus strand of NW_025110633.1, from coordinate 108,602 downwards.
GAATGTGAACTAGGTCAAGATGGCAAGATGAAATCGATATTTTCGATAAGATGATGGTAAATGTTACAATCATTTGTCAAATACGAATGAACGGTGGAAAATGAAATTGGAATGGAAACAAATATTTGAGAAGATACGGCAACGTTGAGAGCTTTTGAAGTATTAAATAAATACGAGTACAACAGTTCAGTTGAAAACAGAGATGCACGAGAATAATATAAAACGTTTGCAACATTCTTAGGGAATTACTATGTTAGTTTTTGTAGGTTAATTTGTGTAATCGTCCATAGAAAGTAATTAAGAAAAAGAACTTAGTGTACGATCAGAATTTTCCTGATTATAAATAAACATTCCTCCAGGGAATTTTAAAATACTTCACAGTTTGAAAATAATTTATATTTCAATAATATAACATAAAATAATATAATATAATATAAAATATAATATAATATTATAATATAATATAATATAAAAGTTTAATATGTGTTTCGTATAACACAAATAATACATTTGTAAAAGATTTCTATAACACATTTTCACGAGCAATTATATATATATATATATATATATATATATATATGCACGTGTTACAATCATATTTTTCTTTATTTCTTAATTACTTCGTGAATCTTTCACAAAATTTTTGTACATTTCTTTTCTCCGAGACCTTGCCAAGCTACAATCAACTTAGTTTCGTATTTTTCTTTTAAATACAGCTATTCCGATCGACACCGAAGGAATTTTAAACAATTAAACGAACAGCTACAAAATATATTCTACAAATTTGAAACGTCACCATACTGTTTACATGTTGCGTCGAATTGGATGAATTTTACTGTCGAACCCTCCGGAGACGATGAACACTCCGCTCCCCATGACACCGTACACCTCGATGATCCGAACAGTTTAACCAAGTCATAAAGCACCGCTTCGCATCAGTGTTCTTAACAGACTACAAAACATTATAATGCTTAAGGGGTGATCCAGGGGTGGTTGGTGTAAATTCCTTGTTCGAGTGGCCCGCGCGTGGAAAATGATCAGCAGAGTGGATGCCGTGGAAGACGACGGGACATAAGGGGCGCGGAGGTTAATGGGCGTACATAACGAGGGCCTACATTATGCAAATAGCCGTGGATGGCCACCAGCCGTCGACTTATATCTTATCACTTTGACTGGCCGGTCATTCATATGAATATCGCACCCTCGGGAGTGTGTGTTCAGCTTATGCTGGGGTGGTTTTTACTGCCGTTCGCGGAGGGGTGCGGCTTGTTTCTCTCCTTCTGGTTTTCGCTGGCTCGTGCACGGTATTTTTCTTGGTATTATCGTCGACTGCGTGAGGCTAAACTCTTACAATTAGTGTGACGGGATTGTTATTGATAGCACGAACACGTTTTCGAAATTTCCTTCAATTCACCCTTACGTATTTTTTTTCTTTCTTCATCTTTTTTTTTTTTTTTTTTTTTTTTTTTTTTTTTTTTTTTTTTTTTTTTTTTTTTTTTCTTTATATTCCACTTTCTGTTCTCAGTTTTATCCTGTTCATTTGTATTCTATTTTCCCTCTTGCTCTTTGCTCTTTGCATAGGATGCAAAAGAGATGAATGCTTATTTAAAGTTCTTTAATTCTGCTCGTAAGAGTAAGAATTTGCATAAACATAGCTTGATTATTACATATATTAATTTTGTATTTATGACATGTGTATTCCAAATATGTAACAATCCGAGGTGGAGATGATTAAATAAATATGCTAGAAGAAGAGTTTAAATTACGGATGAGACTGTTTTGATCGTTACTTATGAAATACAAGTGTAACTATTTATCTAACGCGCGTTATAGAAGTATAAAGTATTAGTATGCTTTATGATTTATTACGTGTAACAATCACTAAAAGTTACATTTTTCCTCTTCTACGTTTGTCCTTCAAATATGTTCAATTCTTGACTATAACAAAATAATGTATTAAATCATAAACCGAAGAGAAAATACCATCAGCTTCAACTGTTGCACAAGAAGTGACTCTGAAAGGAGTCGTAAATCGTACAAAAATTTACATTAGACGAGGAAAATTATAATTATCTAATTCGGCGAGTGGCGGCATTTAACCAGGATCCGAAATACAGTTTGCAAAGCATCGGTAACGTTCCATGAAAATCTCCATAAATCGCGCGGCACCGAAATAGTGCAAATATGCTGGAAAAGCATCGGGCAAATATTGGTTTAGTTGATTAAATAAATATTAGCGTATCTGTCAGGATCGCTTCTCTGCGGCACGACAATCGCCGATGAAAATAAAACGCTTGTGTCGCTTCGTGTCTCGGAACCCTTTGCGGAAGATTAACACTTCATTCGTACAGAGCTCTGGCGGGTGGCGATCTCTCTCTGATCTCGTACACGTTTCGCGGCAAGGATCACGATTTGTCACGACACGTCTACATGCTCGCGCATAGAATTGCCCTTATCGAGGCCTCGAATTTTTAGGTATACGTGGAAACGCTTTGAGAGGGTGTAGAGGGAGGGGAACGAATGGTGGCCGGAGTGGAATTATCGTCGGAACACGGATATTAAGTCTCATAAAGTCGTGGCTCGCTTCGAAGAAACGCTTAACCGCAGTCCCCTTGTTTCCACTCACGAACCGTAATTTCGAGTTTCCGATCATTTTCGGGAAAAAAACAAAAGGACAAAATGCGTTATCACGGTATTGTACGTTTTCTCCCCTTCTCTCTCTCTCTCTTTCTCTACTTTCTTTTCTTTCCCTTTTTGATTTCACGTGTACACGCGCAAGTACACATGCAATTTCCTTCGCTGGCTTTTTAATGAATTAACAACGTTCAAGATTGAACGTTTCTCTGACTTATCTGTCAGTGATTGCGCGTATTCCGTGCAGTCGTGTACTTTAATGTTCATAATTTTTAAATCGAATAATTTAAATTACATTAATTTAATTGTAGTTATCAACAGTTATAATATAACTACTAATATAATATACATAAAATGTAAATGCGTAAACAGTTATAATATAACAACTAATATAATGACAGTTATAATATAACAACTAATATAATAACAGTTATAATATAACAACTAATATAATTACATTATAACTAATATAATTACAGTTATAACAACTAATATAATATACATAAAATATAAATGCGTAAACATTAGTAGTTATTAACAGTTATAATATAACTACTAATATAATATATATAAACTGTAAATGCGTAAACAGTTATAATATAACAACTAATATAATAATAGTTATAATATAACAACTAATATAATAACAGTTATAATATAACAACTAATATAATAACAGTTATAATTATAACAACAGTTATAACAACTAATATAATATACATATAATGTAAATGCGTAAACAGTTATAATATAACAACTAATATAACATACATTAAAATGTAAATGCGTAAACATTAGTAGTTATTAACAGTTATAATATAACAACTATCTACTATTATATATTAATACTTTTAACATTCAAAATATCATACTATTTATTAAATTAACGTTCAATTTAGATTTTTACTTTCATTAAAGAATGTAGAGGATTATTTTTCAAGTAATTATTCATTAATATTTTCAGTATGTATACGTTTAAAGTTTACAATGTCAGAAATTATGTGTTGTCAGCACGGTCAGATTGAAATACGTAGAGATTCTTTTTTGTAAATGAAGCTTTCCAATTATATTTATGTTATAACATGTAGAATACAAATTAGGATTGAAAACCTTGAAATTGGATAAACTAGTTCAAATCCAATGCAAACGGTTTGTGGTCACGTATGAATCTATAATACCAGATGAAATTTAATATTATTTCTTCCTATCTTAAATCTTGGTTAAATTTTATATATTAATCAAACAATATGTGAGCAAGAACTATCGAATTCATTAATTACACTGAGAGTAATGAATTAAATATGCAAACACATCGAGCAGTTATAACAAATTCTCTAAATAAATATGTATGTGCGTGCGTTTTTAAAGAAAAATATAAACCTGTTAATTTTTTGTATTACGTAACGACACATCTGAATAAAATACGTGAAAATTCAAGATAAGAGCTTGGAAAGATACGAAATTCTAGAGAGTTACATTTGTTCACTTCAATTAAAACTCCGTTGTAATTTAGGATTTGCATGTCAAGTACTATTTGAAGATAATAAGCGGAAGTTCGTAGGTACCGTTTTTCCCTCTCTTCGAGGTCTTGTCTTACTAGATCTAAAGTTTGACGAGTTTCGGTAACGTGTATGGATACGTATACATAGTTCTAGATACAGGTTACTACTCAGGATACAGGATACTACGTTTCCAAGGGAGAAAACCACCTGTTAAAACTCGTTAGCTCTCACTTAATATAGTATCACATCATTTCATAAGTAATGTAACGTGTTTCAAGTTAGTTCTCGGTATAAAGAGATTATTACTTCTGGTTATTTCGAACACTCATGTTTCATTTCTTTTTTTTTTTTTTTTACACGATATTACTCGATAGTCTCGGGAAATAATACTAATAATTTAGTTAAATTTACACTAATAATACTAATGGAAGGCTCGTTAATGGAACCTGGAAATATGCTTCCTGCTTTNATTAAACCGTCGATTAACCCTTTCGTTATTCGTCGGTGACTACAATCACCTAAACGTCTTCACAATTTTTTACTGATTTCTGAAATTTTGATTTTGTTTCTTCAATTTTCTTGTACGTTTGTACTTTTTGTATTCTTCTTTGCTGTTGCATTGTACTTATGTTTCGTCTGTTTTTTGCGTCGTGTTTAGAATTGCAATCTTCAATATTTGCTCCCGCATTTGTAGCTTGAATGATTATTAATTTGTATATTTACTCAAAGTTTTAAAAATAGCTTTATCTAAAAATTGGAGATACAATAGAAAATTAAAGATATTCAAGAAACTCAAAGTGTAATACCATCTATAATAAAACTCAAGTTATACGTACATATATATATATATAATTTTAAAGCAATTGTTATTCCTAGAGGAAAATAAAATTTCATCATACTTGCATCTTCCATTCTTGGCAATAATACTAATATAATGGAAATAATACTAATAATTTAGTTAAATTTACACTCTTGCCAAGAACAATTTGGAAAAGATTTTAGTAGAAGTAACAAATTCTTCTAGTGAATAACTATTTGTTTCATAATATTATTCTTTTGTAATTGTGAAATTTTCATTAATTATACTCAGAGATCAGAGTTGAAGAGTAAGGGGGAGATATAAAAAATATTATAAAGTCGAGAAAATGAAGTTTTAACGTTTACGTTTCAGGATTTACGAGATAAATAAATAATTCTAGACTAAAGTTAACATTGATTCTTGTAATGTTTTGATTTCTGAGATTGTTCTAAAATTTCTCTGCTCGGATCGATTAACATTACTTTCCAATTATATGATGATATTTTTGTTTCTCGGAGAAATGTTAAAAATTGAAGAATGTTCTTATATTTTGTTAATGAGAGCGTAAGTGATCATTGATACTATTTAGATAAAAATTAATTGAATTTAAGACTAGTGTGGATAGTTCATAGTTTGATGATCTACATAATTTTTTAATATATTATTTTCAGTAATGTATTTTATAAATATAGATGTAATAATGAAAACTTTTACAATAATTACATACAGTATTCGTTTGCTAGTTTTTAGTTGAAATAAAAGTTTCAATAGGATGGAAATGAAATATTTGGCATCGAGCTAGATTTTTGGAAACCGAAAGCATTTTTTAATGCATTCCTTTAGTTACAGAGAATTCATCTTCGAACTCGCGTTAGAATATGAGTGAAGCGTGACCATTCTATCAATTTTCACGATGAAATATAAATGTCCATGGACGGAATGCAACTTTTTATCGACAAATCATACAGAATTCATTTTCCAGGTATCGATATTTTTCCAATCTTTGCTAAGTGATAGTGATACTCCATACCACCGATGGAGTTCCACATTTTTGTTACTGCCTTCGTGATTCCCTGTTTCCATCTGAATTTTGAAGCACGTTATCGAATTTTAACGACCGATTGGATTTTTCTCAGTTACACAGATTGAAGGAATTTTTGTAAATTAGAAAACGAAATGAACTGCATTCAAGTGAATTGACTTCAATTTTAAATAAATTCTTCTCTCGATAAGTTGAAAGTATGGAGTGAACATTTCAGTTATTAGATACTATTGATACTACTTGATAAGGATAAATAAATAAATATTCAGTGATGAAATAATTCCTAAAGAAATCAGTCAAATTGTTGGGAAAGGATTAATAAAACAAACGAATTTATATTAATACTAAATGAATTTAAATTGCATTTAAATTGCAAAGTTGTTACAAAAAAATAGTTGTTACATCTATAAATATTACGTATAATACAAATTATTATACAATCTTAAATCAAAAATTGCATAATAAAATAATTTAATTACGTTGAAGTAATCCTTCTCTTTGTGAATACTTAAGAATTTTGAGAACTCAATTTTATTCTTTTAAATAAAATAAAGTAAAATAAAATCGTGATTTCTAAGATCGATTACGACAGAACGTGAAATCCTTTCTAGAAACGTATTAAAATTTGTCGATAATAAATTCAATAGCTAACGAGACATTTCGGCTCGTTTATCGAAAATATTCTTCGCGTAACATGAATCTCTGATATTCACTCACGTCAGAGGTATTGGAATCGGACTGGTGATATTGAATTTCCCCAGCATGATGTGAATATGTGTACTAGATTAAAATTTTTATTAAAACGCGCAACACGTAATGATTCGACGATTCCATGAATTTTCATTGTTCGAGTCGCTCCATTAATTCGATATTACATCGTTCAATCGCGCCGGCAGTGTTTAAATGAAATTGTTTAATCTGTCAATAAGTTAATTAATCCAGACGATTTAATAATCTGTTCTAATAATATTATTTGTAGTAATTAGAGCATGCTACACGCGTGTAGAATTATCAGAATTAATCTAACCGGACTGTAACTGGTTCTGGTGCCTTTTGTATCTGCCGCACCAAATCAATTAAATACGTTCGTGTCGATTAGAACGCTAGAAATTTCGATCGCGGACCAGCTGCGACAGAGAGAAATAATGTAATAACAATATAAATTGAATAAACAGCAATGAAAGAGGCGTGTGATTAAAAGTGGCGATCAATAGTACCTGAGTTAAGAAATTAATTATTCAAGAAATTAAAGAAGTGTAAAATTAATTTAGTTGTCGGGAAATTTAGTTTAATTTAATATCTAGGCACATGAATTAATAATTGAATAATTAATTATTAAGGAAATTAAAGAAATACAACCGAGGTGAAAATTAATTTAATCATTGGAAAATTTAGTTTTGATTTAACATTCACGTATATTAGTTGATTTTAAATTAATTTGAAAGTTAAATGTTATAAAAATTATTACATTTTGAATGTTTTATATATTTTTCTATATTATTCGCGTTGTACTTTAGCGATCTCCAGTCTTTTCGTAAATACACAAAAAGCCGCGTTCTCTTAATCAAACGAACAAATAATTAACAACGACGGCCAATTTTTCGATTTTGAAGCAAATTTTCGTGAAACAATTTTCCTCCAACGAATTCTATATTTCGTCGTTCAAGAAATTGAAGTTTCGTTGTTTTCATGTTATCTCCACTTTGGCTGCAACACTCTATTTTACCGCGTCTTCCTCGGATTCTTCAATTTCAAAGTTCTTAATAAAACAGTAATTTCTCTCTTACAAATTACACGTCCTCAGAAAGAGTTTAAAGTTCCTCCTTTACGTTAATTCTACGTCCACGGCGAAACATTTTTTCCTTCATTTTTCCTTTTCTTCAATTATTTACCCGATCTTTGTAACAAGACGAACGTAAAATATCGGAACAAGAAAACCTAGAAGAGAGGAGGGGGTGAAAAAGAAAGAAAGAGAACGTCGTTTGTTCAAGTTCTTTAATTGAGAACTAATTTATCTTTTATTTACATGAAAACGACAAAAAGCAGTACCGTGGCGCCCGTAGTCTCCTTCAATTTCCTTCCCTTTGATTATATTTCGCGTGATGCTAAGGAAAGTTCTCCGGTTAATGCTGTCTCAATATTTATATCCCCTGAAAGCTAATTGTTCAAAAGGGATCCCTTTATTTCACCGTCCGAGCACGGAGCGTTACTTCCTCGGCATCGGTGTTTTACCTTCTCTGCTTTTTCCCTTTTCGAATCGTAATTCGTGTCTGAAAGAAACTTTGTTAGCTCGAGCCGGAATCCGAAACAAAGTCACACGGTCAGCCGGTGTTGGCAATTAATTATTAACGCGATGACAAAAAGCTTGTCACGATTAACTGCTTAAACCGGGTTAAAGGCGAGATTTGCCCGCCGTGTCTTGGAAATAGCTGTAGTGACATTTCTAAAACTGTTCTGTACGTTGAAATAATATAAAGATGCATAATAGCGTGTACCTTACAGGATATGTCGTTACTTGACATTTTGTCTCGTAACGAATTACTGTTTGGATCTGAAGAAAAGAGAAAAGAAGAGAAATCATAAGCAGTCCTATGGAATTTGAATTTAAATTTTAACCTCAATGACGTCGAGAATTATTTGCTTCAAAGTTGCAATATTTTCTCAGTTTTAAGTATATTTAAGCAAAACAAATAATAAAGTTTTATTACTTTTCAATCATATCGACGAGTTCAAAAAGAGAGCGACGAATTATTGTATACGGTTTCGGTCACTCGTTATGGTCCGCAATCAATTGCCAGCGCAAGTTCACTCGAAGAATCCATGTTACATTTCGATCAACACCGACCTGACAATATTTTACAATTTCGATATAAAGCTGTTTCGGTGTATGCAGATTGCAAATATTCCGTCCAGAGGTTGAAAAAGCTGAGCGTGTGGAAATAATTACCCGTTTCGAGTATTGTCTATTTCAATTTTCATAGTCATGAAAACATTTCCCGATTAAGATGTTCATATGGCAAAAGCAAAATTTCTGACAGAAAAGAGAGAGAGGGAGAGAGAAAGAGAGATAAGGGCGAAAGAGGGAGAGATAAAGGGAAAAGGAGAGATTGGTTGAATAGCCTGACAACGTATGTTCCACCCTTTCTCGCTCATACACACGTACACATACACACACCTGCGTTATAATCTATTGCAATATGATATTATGCGGCACTCACAATATGACAGGGTATTATCCTCACGCAGCACGGATTTCCATATTGCGGCTAACGTGGCATTACGTGAAATCAACTGCATAACTACGAGTTTACCATTAAACATCGTTAGCTACCGCGGCGTGAGTTTAAATGCACGTTGTGTCTCAATATCAAGACGACTTTTCTCGATTACCGACCTGTTAATCCACAACCGCCATTTTCCCCGGCGCAGCAGCACGCGTTCGAAATATTTATATGCATTACGTTCTTTCTCTTTCGGTTCAAAGAATCGCTGTTTCATTTTTACGCGAATCTGGGAATTTTGGTGTGAGAGCGTGGTAATATGCAGGACGAAAGTGGAATGTTGTTCTTTTCGGAGTTGTTAATTTATGCGAAACGTCTGTGTGAACTGAGATGAACATATATCCAACTTTGTCACTTTATTATAATTATAATATATACATGTAATTTATAATATATATAATATTTATGATATGTATAAAATTATATAAATTATAATATATGTGTAATAAGAAGATCGTATCTTACAAAGGTCGTAAAGCGTAATAATTAATTTTTCTTAAGGTATCGCTTTGAGTTTTTCCAAATGTAACATGTTACATTTGACATTGCAATTTTCAAGAAACGAGGTAACTGTTCGTTATCGTATCATTTTGTTTCGTTATTGAAATAGAATTGTACAAAAGAGTATCTTTTCTAACTTCTTCTTTTTATTTTATATATTTCTTCTGTATAATTTATTAAAGACAGGTACATTAATATCAACAGTTACTCCATCTCGATGCAAAATTTTTAGGAATGTAAAATCTTTAAACCCATATATTATATACACTATTTATATAATTCAGTGTTCAGTATTATATAATTATCTATATAATTATATTATTATATACTATATTATATATATTATATAATTATATTATAATATTACTATATAACTCTATTCAATACTCGAATTGTGACGCCGAATGTTAAATATTACATTTTCTCGAAATAACATTCGTGCTTTCAGAAAATGATTATATATTAACACAACGTCTCTCTTGAAATTATTTCAAAGTTTAAAGATCGTGTTTAATCATTTTCTCCATAAAAAATGATGAAATTCGTTTCGTTCAAGCTTTGTTTTAGATAAATATTGTACACTTATAATTGGTTTTCTTAAGACCTGTTTTAGTTAGTTAGCGAAGAAAAAAATAAGGGGAGTATTTCACTCTTTAAGCTCATTATACCGGCTTTATAATTATACCTGCTTCCGCACAGACTAACTAACGTTCAGTTTATTTTATTATTCCTTTCTCTAGTAAATATGTACACTACTATGTCTTCTTAAATACTTTTGCGTATAATTAAAAATTATATATCAGAACATGATTCATTGGTGTGATTCTATTACAATGAAAACTATTATTAGTTTCTGTACTAGATAAAATTAGCTACATTTACAATATGATGGGCTACAAATTTCAACGACTGCATTATCAAAATTATCAGAATTCATTTCCTTTTACCACTGTCATTTAATTATTAAAAATTATTGCATCGCAATAATACGATCATGATTTGTTTAATCAAAAATAACTGATCTAATTTAATAATTTATAATTTAATCGATTCAGTTTTTTCTAGAAAACATAGGCGTTTGAAAATTTCTCTGTTCTCCCTAATGTCTTTGGACATTATTTGAATATTACACGAATCCTTGAAAAGGTGATTATTGAAATAAAAATTAAACTCAACTCTCAACTAAACTCACACAATTTTGCATCAAATTGCATTAATGAAGTACCTAATTAGTTTTATTCGTAATTTATATCGCAAGCTATAAAAATGAATAGTAGACATAAGTAAACGTATTTTATACTAAAGGAAACTATGAATATTGATGAGTAATGAGGGATAGAAGGACACACGCGAGGAAATATATTGAAAATGTTAGAAAAGCATAAGAGGCAAATAATATACAATATGTTAGCCAAAAATGTCAACGGAATATCCCTCTGAAAGTTCTCGTGTCAATTATTTTCACGGAACATTGTTTTAATATGTCCCTCGTATCCGTTGTATCGAAACTCGGAAGTATAGTTGCTTTTAAAACGGATGCCCGGACGCCGCGTAAAAGTTCTGGTTGAATGATAGGTGGGAGTGTCCGGAAGTCGGTAGCATAGCACATAGTCAGCCAACGTGAATTACGAATTCCTTTGTTCGTCCTTTGAAGAAGGTACGCCCTTGTCGGCATGAAAAGAACACTGCACCACAGAAATAAAAAGTCTCGCCTATCGACTGATAGATTTCATAGTGATCTCGCTATTTTTGAGTGGCACACTATTACCCAAAGTGCATGCTCGTGAAACCGTTTTTTTTATAGGTATTGAGATTCTCGCGCAGTTCACTTTTTCGCTTTTTAGTCTATTGGCGCGTAAATTAAATATATTTGCCAATACTAAATACTATTTAACGGAAATAATAACGACAATTTATTGCCTGGATGTTAAGGTGCTTGTTTATATTTCGTAAGGTTTAATTTAATTTTAATTTAATTTTAATTTATTATTATATTATAACTATTTTACTATTTTTAATTTAATTTTAATTTATTATTTATTTGTTTTTGGCAAGTGAATGAATGAATTTAACAGCGATGATTTATCACACAGTTCTTAGTTATAATAGGAGACAAAAATCGTGAAAAATTCTTAATAGTTTTCCAAAATTCTTAAAATTCGAGGTTCGACAATTAGACGAAATTTCTTTCCTAAGCAGAATTGCAATTCGAGGGCAGTAAATAGAGTGAAATCAGAAACTTGTGATTAACAGTAAGGCTGAAGTACAAACGATGACAATGCCGTTTAGTGATTTATCGAACCTTTCCGTCGATGGATCCATTAATCTTCCAACCGCGCTTCATAATCATCACTCTGCATAAAGATGTACACCGCGATGTTAAATGCTACGCGACACGATAATTTGCAAATAAAATGCACTAAAAATTACTTGCACGAAATCCTACGTTAAGAAATATAAAAATTAAAAAAATTATATTAAAATTATAATATAATTATATAGCGTTATATGAAAAAAATGTACCAGCGAAAATTTTCCAATGATTTTATACTTATGATATTGTCTCCTATTCTATCATAAATCTCGAAGAACCGATAGCTGACAGATTAGCAAATTATCGCACGTTGCACTAAATTCTACAATTTTCTCTGTGCCAGTCAAACTAATTGATCGAATGATGAAACTTAAATTAATGAAACTTACTTGCAAAATTCCCTGCTTTACCTTTATCGTTGAAATCGTTGCTACATCCAGCGGGAAAGTTCATTTCTCAACGCTGTTAATTCGTAATTCGCAATTCGCGACACGTAAAATCCCACCAATAATACCGGTCCAATTGTTCAAGAGGAAGCTGTCCTTCCATTTTCTTCTTCTTTTTTTTTTTTAATTCCACCGGCAGATAGCATCGGAAGAATAATGGTATCACGTCGCGCCTCGCGTTTCCTCACGAGCTCTTAATTCCACTGTTCTGGCATAAAAATAATTAATACTAGTCAGCGGAACATCGACGCCAACGTCTCTCCCGCTGTCGATGACACGGACGCTCGTTACTTAATTGGCAATCTTGATCAACGACATTTCGATTTCATTAGCCTCGATCGGGCAGAAAGCGAGAACGCATGAGCGAATGTCTCGCCCTTCTCTGTTCTTCATCTGTTAAAGTTTCACGTGGTTGCGCGTGTTGGCGAATGAATGGCGCGCCATTCGAATTGTTCGTGCTACTCGCATCTCTTCGCATGCACTCACATTCATTTTCGCTCTCGTGGCTTGTAAAATTTTCAAAGCCCCGCGCCGGATCATTAATTCCTTTTAATTCTGTCTCGCGTGTGTCGTAATAAAAGATGAGAGAGGAAGAAGGAGGAAAGAAACATCGCTAGCCTCTCCTAACGAAACGCTCGTTAGAATTGAGAAAGCAAATGTTTCGAAGTCTTTCAATGTTGTGAACATTTTTTGCAACCCGATAACACGAATCTCTTGGAAGTTGGGCTTAAATCCTTGATGAGAGTTTTGAAGTGAATCTTGCAAGCATTTTAAATATTTTAGCCCGAGCGTGTGTTGATGTAAATTTGAAAAGTTTGAAGTGTTCATTTTTACGCATTCATGTTACGAAACTTTCGAGGCTTTCAATATTCGAGATCAAGACCTTCAAGAGCATCAAGATACCGAATTTTATTCGAAGCGATAGTTTCGTCGTCTATCTTCAAATAGAAATACAACTTATGTTCGTGTTTTTAATCGGCATTTTTACGAGTGCTTGGTGATGATACTTACGTAGGTATAGTTATAGTTATCCAGGTAGGTATAGTTATCCAGAGTTAAAAGAGACGTGCGAGAGGCCGATGCGTTCACAGTGCCGTATCTCTGTCTGGCAGTAGTCACGAAATTTGTATTTGTAATGCTTCCTGACGAGACCGATCCGCTTGGATTAGCCCACGCTTGAGAGATAAAGAAGAAAACGAAACAGAATTATATTTTTCATGCAACCAGGAAATTACGAGTGCTTCTCGAACGTTCCTCTGCCTTTCAAGATCACGATCTGACGCTCGTAGTTTGTTATAACGCTAACAAGTACGACGAGGTTGCGTTTTATTCCGTGAAATATGAAGAACGAGTACGTACATTCTGTATGTAATCGGTTTTTAATAGTAAGCTATCGAATTACTCGATTTTTGTCTAATCAATGGAATTGTATTAATCAAATTTTTTTAATTATTAAAAGTATTTTTTAGACATTTTCCTTTAGCTCATTAATTAATATAGTTATAATTATAATTTATTAATATATAATAATATAATAATATATATAATTTATTTATATATAATAATATATAATAATATAGTAATATATATAATTTATTAATATTAATTATAATCTAAACCGCGGGCTTTTATGCAATTTTAGATTTTTACGAACACAATTAAAGAAAATAAATTTCATTCATTTACTGATTGTTACAATAAATATATTCTAGTCTGGATATTTGATATATTTCTTTATAATATGCATGCTCAGAATATTCATAAATATTCATAAATGCAGCCGTCTAGTTATCATAGTAATAAATTGTCCAATGTGTATCAACAGTCCGTCGTTTGCATCTGCTGATGAAACCTTACGAAAGTTTCGTAAAGAGTCGTCTCGTATTTACGTTCAGTACAATGAGAAGGAACACAATTGTACTAACTGTGTGATAATCGATTACCCTTAGGTGTTATACCTGCAATTAAATCCTTTGAGAAGGATCTTGGTCTCCCAGATTAATTTTCAAATGACTAAGATGTCTTGTCTGCCTGTTGCAATAGTTAACGACGAAGTTATCCGAAATGTCTGTACTTAGTAGTCCGTATAATTAATCAGAGATCGTGCTGCATCTGTGTAGTTTTCCTATTACATCCAGCTTCTATTGCAAACGGTGTTTTCGTTTGCTTTAATTAAAATTCCTTTCTTCAGTTTTCCAGATAGATTTCACCGACGTTCCCTGATATGTCAAATAATATTAGACAGAATCTTTTAAAGAGTTTGCACTAATGCTGTTGAATTATTGTTAATGTAATATCAATACTAATAAATTCTGTTTTAATAAAAAAATAGAATATTAGATATTGGAAATGATATTAGATTATATAAAGAATAAATTCTGTATGATACAGTTGATAGTAAGAGCAAGTTAAATTAATATTAAATTAAATGAAGTAAAATTGACGATAAAAAAAATTTAAATTATGTCGTAATAAAAAAATAAAACAGCATAATATAATTTCTTGGAGGAAATGCATAATAATGTTACTAATAATAATAATAATGAATTTCGCTGTCATTCGAACTCGAAACAATGAAATAATTCCAAATCTAAACCAAAGTCTCCAAATTTTGCCTAAATCGAAACGCAATTTCAATGCAATGTCTTTTTTATATTCATACGTTTCCCAAAGTTTATAACAATCCTTTGCTCCGTATTATTGATTTCATATTCACTTCCTCTTCATCGTTCACCAATTTATTTAATCAAATTAGCTCTCGAGCCACTTTTAATTTCGAAAATCAATTTATTTCTCTAGTAAAATGTTCCCGAGATTTTAAGCAGATTCATTCTGCGCAAGTACACTGCGATTAAGAAGTATTAATTGCTATTTGCTGATTTGCTGATTTCCCACCCATTACAAAACAAGCAAGTAATTATTAATTATTTTCAGCCGAAAGTTTGCCGACTAGTTGCGGCAGTTTGCCGGTTTTTATCAAATTATTTACATCAACTCGTGTAAGGTTGCGGAAGGGGAAAATACACGTTCCCGTGCAGTACGGAAGTTATAAAATTCCAACCTCTTAAAGAGGAGCGGGTACATAAATTTGCAGTTCAGAAGAAAGTTGTAGATTGAGGCAGCGTAAAGGGTGTTCTAACGCCATAAAGAACATTTCCTTGCGTTTTTTCTGCGTTGAAGGTAATGATATCATTAGTAACTATGATGGCACAGTATAATTGGTAACACGATACCATAGTGCTGCGTGAAACTTTGAGACACTTTGTATAAAATATAAACGAAGGCTAGTAATTATTTTCTAGCGCTGATGCTCCTCGCAAACTTAACTCTTTTCTTTTCTCACGCTTTAACTACTCTTGATACTTTGTTTGCGGAATTAATAAACGATAATTATACAGCGGTGGACCGCGGAAAACTCAGCGACAACAGAAGGTCATTGTTACGTAGCGGACAAATCGAAAAATGTTACGGTGCAAAAATAATGCAGATAATTGAAACTCTGATGAAGGTTTTTGTGAATGTTCATTCGGAATAATTTCGTTCGTGATCGACTTTTGTGTGCTTCAAAGTGTGCAGACTTGATTTTTATATCAATATACTGTGGCTCGTAAACGTAAGTGACATTAAGAATCTTCTATTGTATTCTAATGAAGCGAATGAAATAATGGATTTACTGTCGGATAATTGGGAAATCAATTGGAACAATTTTACAAATAGTAAATTACGAGTAAATAATATTAGATGTGCTTAGAAGCTTGGTAATAAGACAAAATTTCAGAATCTACAACTTACAATTGCAAAACTAAATTTTACATTTTGTAAATTACGTAGTGAATTTTGCTTGATGAAATATCGTAAAATCGTAAGGCACTCGTTACTTGTCTAATCAGTATAGTAATATTATTCGTTTGTAAATTATTATCCAAGGGATTTCAATGTCTTAATACACCCAGGTACAACAAGATAGTGTCTTTGTTTATTCCAACAACACTAGAATTCTTGAAACTTATCTACGGGCGTGGATATGTAGCACGTTCAATGTTATTGCCAATTTCCCAAAGAGATACAAAAACATAAATGTATACGTTCGGCGTAGCCTCGAGGCAGACAAGTTTTAGCCGAATATTTACGCTCCTTAGTCGTAAGCGGGAGCTATCGAAAGCGTAACAGTTGTGTGAAATACGGCCAGAAGTAAGTGTGTATTAACATTTGTAAAAATGTGTCGCGTTACAGAACTGAAGTATATACGATATTGAAATTGAAACGAAGTGATAAAATTAGCCAAAAACGGTTAAGACAAGTCGTAAAGTGACAATGAATTTACTAAAAGATAATTGTGGAAAAAGGAAAAGTTGTGAACGATAACACGTGTACGGTCAAGACAGTTGCTTGGCTTCTAGCTCGATTGCCAAACAAGTTGCACAGAAAACTGGAGTTACGACAAATGTTCGAGTGAAAGAATCGTGAACATGTGAAACGACGAAGATTGCAACAGAAACGTTGATTGAAGCAAGAGCGTAAACTGTGCCGTTTGCACAAATAAGAAATGGCGAGGAATCGCATTTGCCGATGAAAAGAGCTTCGATTTAGACGGATTTAATGGACAGACTTTGACTTCACTATTATTGTCGTGATTTAAAGACCAACAACTTGTGAACTCGTCGAACCATGGGAGGCTGTGGTGTAATATAATGATTTGGGGAGATATTGGCTGCCAAGGTAAGATAGAAACAAAATTTATTACGAGAAAATTAAATGGCAAAAGGTATATTAAAATTAACAGTAAAACAATACTTTGCTATATAAATCTTTGTCAACAATTATTTATAACAATCATCGAACTCATTCTTTTGCTTCTATTCATTGTTTTCCATGAAATGTGCTATCATTTCGACCTGCCAAATATTACTCCTATTTTTCTTTTAATAACACGAAATGTATTGTAAGAAGTTTAATTTATGTTACTTGTACATGTTGATAAAAAAACACTGCGGAAGAAAGAGTCTGTATCATTGTTTAATACAAAGAAATTTAATAATTTGTAGAGTGTGCTATATTTCGTCCCAGAGTGTATATTGTATATTATAACATCTAATGTATCTAAAATAATATCCAATTGTATATCAACCACTTGCGCTGGCAACTGATTGCGGACCATAACGAGTGGCCGTATATAAACCGTGTACAACAGTTCGTCGCTTTCTTTTTAAACTCGGCGTGACGTCACTGTGATAGAAATTATCGCGAAGTAATAAATTTATTATTAAATGTACTTAAAAACTGAGAAAATATTACAATTTTGGAACAAAAAAATTCTCGACGCTCGTGTCACGTCATTCGCCAAGCGCCAAGAGGTTAAGAATATATGATTCGTGAAATGCAACTAAAGTAAACGTGCTTCGTGTCGTGGTATTACGCCTGACAACATGCCAAACAAGTATGACGCGCTTGCAAGTTCGTCATCATTTATCTAATTTAATTGAGTCCTAGACGACAAGAAGGATTATTGAAGGATAATGATAGATTTTCTCGAGGCAAGCAGCCGCAATTGGGTTATCTGTATAGAAGCATTTACTGACCCCGGTCTGTTGCGCCACTCCATCACTTAGGGCGTTTTCTCCATGAAGTCCCCTTGGGCTTCCGAGATTATGTCCCAGCGAAAAAGGAAACTTTGCGCGATACCTACTGCGTTCAAACATGTCCTAAATGTTTCGGATATCCACTCGAATGGACCTAATCAATCTTTCTATCTCGAAAAGGAAACGGAAAAAAGGGTCAACTATCAGTTTAAATGATCTTCTCGATCTTCTTGATTTCACGTCGTTACAACGTTTTCACGTTCCTCTGTAATTTAATTCATATATTATTTTCTATATATGCTGCCCACATCATTAGTGTTCGTTTATTATCATTATTTATGTTTTATATTTAGATTGTATTGTTTATATTATTATTTGGAGAAAACAGCCTATTTGGTTATGTGTCAAAATTAGAAATGATGTCATAGTTTTATTTCAATTAGGTTTCCACCAAAATATTAATGCAACGTTTAGCATTTTTAAAAGGATTTTACTTTATGGCCATTATTTTTTGATATTACTGTTCTCACGAATATTTCTGGGTAATTTTCTTCTAAATTGCTAGTTAACAATTTTGTGTCATTGTATAATACAAATATACAATTTTTCCTTTAAAGTTTTAGCAAAGTCCTCAGTTTTTTTTTTTTACGAAAATTACCATCCACCATCTGCGTTTAGATCAATCTCTAAATTTGATCGTAATGTTACTTTCATTACCTTTCATTACAACAGGCATCACGATTTTTATTGCCTTTTATTACTTTTTATTAGAGAATTCCAATTACATCCGCCGATTGAATACCATCGCAATTCCCTTACCACTCTTACAGGCGCATCAATCAATACTCATTTTGCGACTTGTCATTACATAACAATATGTACACATAATGGTTTTAATTGCCGCTTCAAATGTCAATTTCGCAAAACGCATTACACGATATAACGTTGCACGCAATGCAAGTGGAATCAGAGAGCAAAGCTATTAGTAATGTCACTGTTACCGTTATTCGCAGTTAATTAAAGATAACACGCGTGCCGTACGATCGAACAAGCAGAAACGTCCCGTGATCATCTAAACCGATTGTTTCGCTTCGCTCGTGGCGAGCAAAATCGTAAAAAAAGCCGCGTGAAACAAAATATAATGGATGCGCTTTCGAAAGTCTGTTTCGCCAGCGATGCAAATCGCTTGCACATTTAAAAAAAAAGAAGAAAGAATAGCGAAGCAAAAAAGGAATAGGTATATATCCATATTTATACTGGTGGTACCAAATTGGATATAGAAAAAAGGACAAGCAGTGATTACTGTCATTACTAAGATCAGATTAATTAGTGTGAAACATAAGAGACATTGAAAATAATGAACGTCGTTCAAATTTTAAGAAATAACTTCAAAACTTAACTTATCCTCCTAATCATCTTACCTTCCAAATT
This sequence comes from Frieseomelitta varia, assembly GCF_011392965.1. Lineage (NCBI taxonomy): Eukaryota > Metazoa > Arthropoda > Insecta > Hymenoptera > Apidae > Frieseomelitta > Frieseomelitta varia. The sequence goes on along the minus strand of NW_025110633.1, from coordinate 89,073 downwards.
TATCTTTCTAATCAATATATATTTCAAGAAATGTTCATCAATGAATGAAGTTGGAATAGAAAGATCGTTTCTTACAAATTGAATCTATTCCAGCTTTCATTAATAATTATCCAATTGACGAGGCATCGAATAAAAAAAAAAAAAAAAAAAAAAAATGGAAAAATGGAACAATTTTTGTCGTTCAAATTCACGTCCTCCGATGTTCCATTTCCGTATTTTTTTCGTCAGTGCCTAAGCAATGTCTGCTCCAGGCCAGGTTTATTTGCTTACGTTCGCTTGCTGATGTTTGACAATAGGCTCGATGATTGAGTGAAAATTTAACAATTTACGGCCGAAAGCTCGATCGAATTCACCGCCACGCCTTTCCGCGCTTGATACCGTATTAAAGAACAATGCCCGATAGACGATATCGGGCACAATATGAAATCAAAGAGTGGAATTAGTAGTGGCATTGTCAACGATAAAGGTTAATTAACCTTTGGCTCGCTGAAAGAAGAGAATACGAAATCGCACTCGGATCATCGAACGGAATCAATCGGACAAGTGTACGGATAATAGATTACTAATTAATTGGCAATTAGCGATTTATTGAACGCAGAATGTGTTTATGTCTCACTCTCTCTCTGTAGATCGTCGCACACGCGGCACGCTTATCGATCTCGTTTCCTTCTCGTCGCGTGAAACACGTTTCGTCACGATGTGTTCGAATTTATACGAATAGAGACGTTTTCGAAACTTCGAAAACGAAACAGAGGAATTTAATTAGGTTGAATCGGTGATGGGACTCCTATTGTGCGAAAGGGGCATTTAATGCGTTCGGGTCTGAATTAATCTTCCGATCTTCGTTTTCTTTCACTTTTACTCTATAATTTATACGGATCCCATTTTTCCTCTGGGGAAGGTCTATTTATGGAAATTGGATAGATAAAGTATTGAATAAGGACTGGATAAGGGAAGAAGCAAGCAGCGATTGCAAAAGAGCGATAAAATTGATTAATTAACCGTCTCCATTTTCTTTCCTCTCTGTAATAACATTCGCTTGGGTTTTATTATTAAATTGATCTCCCAAAAGGAGACTATTTCCTGCCTGTTAATAAAAATATAACGACCATCTATTATCCTTGAATTAAATTTAGTTAAATGGCATAATGTACGAAGCCGACTTCGATTGTATAAATTCAATAATATAAATGAAGTTTATTTTCGAAATTCTTGGTCTTATGCATTGTCATATGTCCTTCTTTTATTTGAGTTCTATGATCACGATAATATTTTTAATAGTATAAGATGCACCTCCTCTCTTTGCTGTCTTTTTCGCACTCTTGATTTTTTCTGTTTTAAACGCAACAAATACTTTCGTTTGTAGAAATACGTTTTTGCAGAATATGAAAGATTTAAATTATGATGAAATTAACTACGAATTCACGAAATTTTATTTTTGATATTAGTCCATTATTAGACATCATTGTGTATTCTTATTAAAATGTAATTAAAAATTATATTTAAATATATTAATATAATTATATTTATATTTTAAAAATTATATTTAAATATTAATATAATTATATTTATATTTTAAAAATTATATTTAAATATTAATATAATTATATTTATATTTTAAAAATTATATTTAAATATTAATATAATTATATTTATATTTTAAAAATTATATTTAAATATTAATATAATTATATTTATATTTTAAAAATTATATTTAAATATTAATATAATTATATTTATATTTTAAAAATTATACTTAATCCGTAATTAAAGAAACTTAAATAGAAAATTGTTTCATCTGCGAAGTATCCACTTTGAATGTTTTATAATATTTCTATCGTTATACGCGCCCTGCCGATATTCAGGATCTTAAATTTCCCAAAAGTGCATAAATCTTGCGCAGTTGACTAATAACGAACGCACGTTGATCGAGACAATATTTTACGAACATAACTAAATCATGATACCGTAGTATGATATCGTGATGTTTTAATAAATATTTTATTTGCACCTTGTACGCATTCTCTCGTTATTTTAACTTTCCTAAAAATGTATAAATATTCATAGCCTGCTTCCGATGAGCAGACGTATTAATATTCGCTAAATATTATACGTGCTATTTTTCAAACATCCCATCCGTAACTAATTCTCACTCACATTTTGCCCGTGCTATAGTTTGCGCGTGTATATCCTTGTATATCCAGCCAGTAGGCTGCCGGGTCAGTGACTGTGAATCAATCCTAAGGTGACTGGGCGCCATTAACTGGCATCGCTTCGTCTATTTTATCTCTGAGCACATCGTGCATTGTTTCATCGCATCGCAACAACAACTCGGGCATGTTCAACTAATACAAGGTGTTGAGAGAGAGAGAAAAGAAATGCTAAAAAATATTGATTTCTCGTTCTCCTTACGCGATTTACATTTAATCATTCATATCCAATCGACGTAACTTTTAAATGTATTTCTAGAATTGTTTTTAACTTGACAATATAACCATAGTGGCCCGGCTTCATTACAGTTTTAATAAAACGTTGACGATATAATTTAAGAGACTGGTAAAATTTTTTTATAAATATCGTTTCGCGAGTAATTGCGTGTAACATAATTTAACAGAATTGCTTTCTTTTCAAATTATAAAAGAAATAATCTAGTGAATTTGGTAGGGTCTGAGCTGTACAGATCGTGTTCCATCGACAGACTATAAAATTTATCTAATAATTATTTCTCTTATTAAAAATGTTTTGTATCGTTATTTATTTAATTTTCTCGTTGCACGTCTCAAGGCAATTTTCAATGAAGGATGTATGAGTGAACGAACGGATAAATAATTTGAGTAGATATTCTATTTTGCGCTGCACAAGGTGAAAAGTTATGGGAGTTAATATATCTGAAACTCAACAGGAAAATATTAGCTTCCGGTTAATACGCGACATTTACGGCCGCGATTAATTTTTTTGAGAAACGAAGCCGTGAAAGTGGTTTAAAATTCTGTCTGTCTTGGTTCCTTAACGGGCTGTGATCTCGGTGCAGCATCAATATATTATATACTAGACTTCTTACTTTTATCCACATAATTTCTCCCAACTTTTTATAAATCAAATCCTTCGCTTCGTCTTATTTTAAAGTCTCCGCTTAAATCGAACTGAATTATACAATTAAATTACGTAAATTAAATCCTACCAGATTTTACGCTGCGGTGAATATTAATAAAGATTGATGATAATAGAATGTCTGAATTAAAAGCTCATTTGACTATTGAATGAGGAGAGACTTTCTAAGTCAGCGTTGATGAACAAATAATAAATTTATTACGTAAAACTGAGCGACTAAACTGGGATAAAGATGGTCATTTATGTATACAGCGGATTAGCTTTGTTATTAGTTGACAACGAAATGTTATAAACACTAATATTGTTTGTATCATAGTACGTGAATTGTATTTACATTATACTATAAAACGCATAGAGTTTCCCATGACAATACTGGTAAATGAAATGACAGTAATCTTAGTTAGATAAATTACAATGTTCATGATTGTTGATTAACTCTTTTTTTAAAATTATGTTTTCTAATTATTATAAAGTATATTTTATTTATAACTGTTAATTTAGTATGAAGATTGAAATTACAAGTTCAGAGTTTATTTATTGTTAAATTTTTTTGACTTTCAGTTTTAAATCAAAACTAGAAGAACCTATTAGGTACGATAAATGCAGGGTAGCTTTGTTCAACTATAGTTTCTAGAGATATGAAAAAAGATGAAAAACTATCTTATTTAGTATATATATATATATAATCGTATATAGTTATATATATATAATATTGTGTAAATATATTGTATAATTATATCATATAAATATAAATATATACTCGTATATATAAATACAATTATAAACGTTGTAGAACAGAAGAGTTAACAAAAATACTTGTTAATTCTCTTTCACGTTCATGTATAAAGCACCAAAAATATAGTACTCGTAAGAACGTTCGACCTAGAATTTTCTACTTACTTAGAGTCTTCTACTTTAATTATTTTCGGAAAAATACGAATTTGCATAAGTATCTACAATCTACAACTACACTACACAGAATATAATGACGAGTACTTTATTTTCGCTATTTTATATATTTTTACCTGTTACGTGGACTCTGTGTATTTTTGTACCTTTTAATTTCCAACGAATGCAGAAACACGCATTTGTTTAATCGGATATTTCTGTATTTCATTCCTTTAAAGGCGATATGACTGAAAGTTCGAGCTAATTGCGAGTATGGTTGGTATGGTTTCCTCCCTTTTTTATGGTTAGTTACGTTCTCGAAATCTGAGCATTTGATCCGATTGTTAACGGTTGATTGGTCGATGGACACTGACTCGATTCTTTCTGCTTCAAGAGAACTGTATTCTGATGTCTGGGGAATTAGTGTACTATCGGGGACGAAACAAACGGATTGGTTTATGCACTAAAATTGTTTATTTACGATCGATTGACCATTGAACCTGAATAATTATATGCGTCTTGTATAAAAGCACTCGGCTAGCTATATTTCTCAATCTACCCTAGAAATTCGTTTAAATGCAGAAATAAACAAATTGGCAAAATTAAAAGTAAAGCGCAAAGTGTAACTGTACAAATAACATGAAAACTGAAGAAAGAAAGAAAGAAATATAGATTTAAAATTAAATGGAGAAATATATCGCTATACTAGCCGACTGTGACTGTTGGTTCTATATTTATTTATTAGAATTTTAAACAGTATTTTATCACTCAAACTGCCAAAAAACGCTGAATAATAACTTAACTATAATCCCCTTCAGTCACTAACATTTACATTTTGCTTCAAAGCACAGCTGTAATGCATATTTGCTTTATTTTCAACTAACTTCGATAAAAAAAAAAAAAAAGAAAAAAAAGAAGCAGAAATAAAGTTCTCGTAAAGACATAGCTCCCAATCCCTTTCAATGACAATTTCACAAAAGGCAGATATCTATATTTTACTTTGGAAATACTACTTGGAGTATTCGCTCTAGCATGAACTTCGATCGAACGAAGGGAAAGAAACAAGAGAGGCAAAAAAAAAAGAAAAAAAAAGAAGCGGAGATCAAATTTTCATGAAAATATAATCCACGGTTAATTCGTTTTCGTTCCGCGCACGAAACGAAATGCAATAGCCCGAGCGAAGGAATATTGAACAAAATTTTCCGCCGTAATTCGTCAGCTTATCAACTCTTTTGAACAACGTGCAACGAAATATTAAACCGGCCTTTGAATTTCAATTCGATATTATTCTAGTTCCGTGGCTGGAAATTAGCTGGCGAGTATTTTTATATAGCGGGCACCGCCGAATATATGAAATGCCATGCATATTGTAAAATGGGATGAAAATTGCAGCGTACGTGAATACACGCGTGCAAACTTCTGCATAACTGTTTAAATGCAGATGAAGCTGAGTGGACGTTCGAATAGAGTGATTTAAATCAACTAACCCCCGCTAGCTCTGGCTGACCTTATATGTAGATAATACCGGGTACGGGTGGCAGTGCTCATAAATCTCGTAAGGAAATTTCGCTGGAAAGAAAAATAGTTGGCGGCAACAGTGATTAATTGATTTACGAGCCACGAGATGCGCTTCATTGTATATTAGTCTCGCTATATAAACATGCATGATCTTCATAGAATGCATGTAGTGGAGGAGTTCCGTTTTAACCGCGTGCTATCGTTAGCAACGGCGTTAAATTGAAAAGATAGAAAGATTTTTGAGAAAGCGTCGCCGACGGTGTGTTTAAGATTAGGCGGGCAAAGTGTGATTAAATGACACGTAGTGTTATTTGATTTATGTGAAATACAATCTTTCGTCTCTTTTTTGTTTCTCTCGTACGAACCGAGAAACAGAGAAATACGAATGTATTTCGAAGACGGATAATTCTGACTTCCATTTCACAGTGTAAAATTAGAAGTGATTTTTGGAACGCTGAATGCTGCCACGAAGAAGAGAATCGAAAAATTTGTGAATTGGATAAAATTATTCGATATCATTTGATAATTTCATTTCGGAAAATATGCAGTTGTAAAAGCAGCTCAGACAAATAGAAATTTCTTTCTATTCTACATCTACTTTCTGTTTTTTAGTCTTTTGTGCCACAAGAATGATCGATTTGAATTGTTTAAAATAATCTATTTCTTGAATATAATAAGTTACAAATCTTGGTATAGTATATAATATAAAGTTCATTCAGCTTTATCTAACTAGATTCTTATTTCATCACGAGAGAAAAATATTGTTCTCTTATTTTAACACAATAACTCCTAAATGAACTTTTGTTTTCTGATGTCATGTATTAATAAATAATCTCAAATATTTTAACAAACATATATTTAGAACAGTGTGTATCTTCATTAATTTGTCAGACATCACTATCTTTATTAATTGAATGTTGTCAATATTAAAACTAATATTGACAATGCTTGTTATATTTCCTACAAAATTTTATATATTATATAAATATATTTTTCTTATGTAGCTAATTATAATTATAATAATAACAAAAATACACTTCAATAGTACAGTTTCAATAATTATACAACAGCTCTCATTTTATTATTTTATTCTGATTTACTAGTATTTCCCAGTAAACAAATTTAAAAAAAACATTCTCATTTATTAACGAGTAAATAAATCGATGCATGCAAAATGTTTAAAATCCTCATTTGCTTTAAATATTCGACTTCCATCACTGATTATATATTAATCTGATACAGAGACTCGAAAAATTATTATCAGATTGAAATTATCAATAAATCGTTAGTATCAGATGAGGAGATGAACTTGCGACTGAATGTTAAATATGACTAATTGCAAGTCGATGAATCGTGATTTGTTGATTAAATGCAATGACTCGAATAAGCTTACGTAGACGGAAAGACACTGCGATGGCGCATACTTCCCGAGTGGACACAATATCGTCGCAATGAAGAAAAATGTAGATTTTCATGTTGCGATCGGCTGGTATGTGTGTTGTAGCCGATATCCGGGCTCAGCAATACTCGGACAATAGAAGCCAAATGAGAGTTGTACGTTGCGGGAACTCTGCTCTATTGACACTCACCCTCTGCTCCTCCCTTCGTGCCAAATTTCCCCTCAACAGCTCTTTCTGCATCTCTTCAGCTAAACGTCAACAAATAAATTCGTCACGCTTCGTTAATTAGATTTCAATGCGCGTTACGATTAATTTTCGTTAACCAGAGAGACGTGCGAGAATACAAGAATGTATTCTCGGGTCAGGATCAAAAATTCTTTTTGGATTTAGGATGAGTTTCAGAGGTATCTCAAAACTTAAGAATATTGGGATTCCCAAATATTTCGACAAAAATTCGAAGCATGTTGGCACATTTTACTTGGCATTAGTTGAAAATTTCTATTTTAACTTGATCGTTCTTACATTATTATTATTATTTTTTTTTTATAGTAAAAATAGTATTTTGACATAAAGCTGTTTAGGTGTCTTAAGAAAGGGAATTTTAAGAAACGAAGGTAGAAGGAAATGTAGTTCTTGATACAACTATTCTCGTCTCTTTTTAACAGATTGAATACTCTCGATAGAATCACTATAGTACTTTTTATATAATAGTAAATATTTTATATAACACATTATATTTTATAATATTATTATATTATATTTTATATAATAGTTTCTGTTCATTATCATAAAGTATTTATTATTTTCTCGAGTTACAAAAATGTATCGAGACAGAGAAGACAGTCACAATTGGATTATTCCGTTTATGTAACATTTCGTTCGTAATTTTTTTCAATCGTTTTGTACTTCGTAGGAACGTTAAGATAAACAATAAAGAAACAAAGTCGATGGTTATTTTTACTTCTTCGATAATTATTTTCTTGCTAAAATTAATTACACTGGGAGAATTTGGCTACTTGAGGCAAAGGAATTGTGTAATAATCTATGTAATAGTAATCATGCAGTTATCGTACAATCTGTCAAGTTCAGCAGTTGTAGAAGTACCATAACTTCAGTTGGAGAAACTCACTTTTGTACGCTTCTCACGTCTCGGATTCTAGCTATGCGTGACTTAGGCGCAATGTGAAGTATTCGCATAAAAACAGAGACTTGTCACAGTTCTCATGAAACTGTTTTTAAATTATGTTGAGCTGTTTTAGAAAAAAAGTACGCGTGTCGGGATAATAATGTAAACTTATTATAGTTATGAGTATTTGAACAATCGTAGAAACTTCTTATAAATATGTTGTGTCTTGTAGAAAATATTTTATCTGTTTGCCATCAGGATGCATAAAAATTTTAAATGTATTTGAGAAGGCATATAAAAGTTACAAATTATTTGTCGCAAAATGTTTGAATCTTTCAGCTTTCGATTTCTATTTTTTTTAAAATTCAAATGTTACTAAACGCACGAAATTATTCACGGCTAAAAATTGGAATGTTCGAAAGATTTTTACTGATTTACAAACACAAATGTGTTGTCTAAAATGTAGCATCGTGTACTAGAAGCATTACGAGTACAATTTTCCTCCAATGAGTGAAATCATCATCTAAATAATCTAATATTACAAGGCAGGAAACTAATAAAGTGTAAAAAAAAAAAGTATATTATTCAACTACAATAATCATTGTTTCTCAAAGGACTAATTATAAATGGAAACTTACCTTCGAAAAATTTAAAGCACGGATAAGATAATTTTTCAACTGCTGTAACATACTGTACATTCGATGTTTAACAAAGACGAATGAAAGTAAAGTGTAACAAGCAAACGAAAAACCAATAATAACGTCTGTTACGTGTTTTTTAATGAAACCTACAGATGTACTTACCACAAAATTAAAAACTTCGTTATCCTCTCGTTAAAGCTCAAATAACGAAATTACTTTTCAATAATCCGCAGTTTATTATCGACTTTTGCAATTTCACTCGAAGGTTCATTTTTAAACATTATTAATCATCATCGCGCTCTCTTTGTTCTTGCAATTTTATTACATAACATCCGGATTGAAGTATATATACACGCACGTTCCCATTTTGTATACTAATAATTATTGTTGAATTGCAAACGAATAGGTAATACGCGTTCACGTGTATACATACATACATACATACATATATACGAAAGCATAAACCACACATGCTACAAATACAAGGCAGAAACAGCGATTACTGAGCAAATTTTCAGCATTGTTTCATCGGAATTCGGTATTATCGTTCTATAATATCATTCCATTGTGCGTATTGCCTTTGAATTCATCTGAAAATCTGTTCACGATTTTATGATCACTGAACTCTGCAGATATCAGAATTACTCGTTACCTTTGTACATAAATGCAACATGTTTTTTACATGAAACGATGTCAATCGACAAAACATATTAGTACAAAGCAATAGTATACAGTATAATCTGACGATTTAATGCAGGTATTTTCTACGCAAATTCGTTCACTTTCTTTCGTTGCTTAAAAATAGCACGAACACTTTAATTCGTTCCAATTTTGAGCATAATTGCAACAAAATCAAATTAAAATGTAATTACTTGAGATACACGTGTTTTGTATCTTCTGCATGGCTCAGAAGTTTTATAAATTAATCGCGCCAACTACACGTGATTTTAATGAATCTATCGGTTTCTAATTGAAAAAGGTATGTTTTGTTTTTGTAAATCCATTATTTCTTTGTTTAATCAGTTTTCTCTTTCACCCGCGAGAAAGATTCTTTGTTGATTGAATTGATAATAGGAATATTTCTTTTGACAATAGTTATATTTCGTATTTTATATTAGGAAAATATAATGTGCTAAAATTTGAGAAAATTAGTTTTACCAAAAATTAATACTTATCGTACAGTTAACTAATAATGTTAATAATATATTACAATATATTATATATTAATAATACATTGTAACATTAATAATATATTATAGTAAATAATATATTTCTGTCATATTGATTATGCTTACGATTTCTCACAGAATTTGGTCAGAATTGTCAGAATAGAAGATTCTCGCCACTTCTTGTATCGTGTGACATACTTACATTAATAATAGATCACAAAGCGCAAAGAATGATGTAAAAAGGATCAGACGATTTAAAATAACATTTTTTCAACCTATAATATTTTATTAGTGACCATTCACAACGGTTCATACGATTGTAGATAAATAAATAACTAATATAAATAAATCTAACCCACTCTAAAGAATAATTTAAAAGAAAAAAAGAAATGAGTCAGTAGAAAAATTGTCAAATGATTCAAATTTTTATTAATCTTAATAATTTGCAATTTCATACAAGTTTTTCATTTCATCGTGCTGTTACATGATTGACCAATAACGAAAGACGATATTCAAATCTAAATTCACAGTTTCCAATTGTATTCGCCGGAGTAATCGTATTTCATACCACTTAATACCATCTAAATATGCCTTAATACCGTCTATAAATTTCACCGGCGTGCATTTTATTTATTATATTCATCACGTGGTACCCAACTCGCGGCAACCATCCCCGCGTAATTAATTTGAATTCCTCCGGTTTAATTTGACGCTGCGAAATTATTTAATGCGATTATCGTTATTTCAAGTGCGACGCCATGTAATTTGATTTATCCTTGTAATCACCTGCGTGCGATACGCGTGAATATGCAAATGCTGCCCGATTCTCTTCGTCCACAAAAACACCTCGATCACGAGGGGATTCCACGAGGGTGATTCGAAAAAGTTGTACTTGTAGCGCGCTTCACTTAAAATCTAATAATGTATAAAATTCGAGTCGTGCAACCTTCAAGGCTTTCGAGTGAGCTTTTTTTTAACGCTAATATCACTCGAAGCTTAAGCTTTCGAAACTTTAAAGACTTGGCGCTCTCAAAAGCTTTTGAGATTCATTCCGCGAGTAATGTGCTACCGTCGACATGCGGAGGCCTCCAAAATTATCGATATTTCTACTTACGCTTGAACTTTACGAAGCAAAATCGTACGACAATTCAGGAGGCCTCATTTTAAAATGAATCTCTATTTTCCCACACCTGAGTTCTTTCCATTCAAAGGTATTTTTCACGTCGTGCAGGGATACTTTGTCGAAAACTGTAGAAAACTTACTGAGAAATTTTTTCCACGATCTTGAGGATCGAAAGTTTCTCTCTCTCCAACGACCTCTTAGATCTTGCTGTGCGACTCTATTTGATTGGACTTTAAACTTTTTAGGGTTGAATGGCAAAATTTTTTCAATTTAATTAATATTAAATTATATTAATTAATTAATTTAATTATATAATAATATATGATAATAAATTATATATATTATGTATAAGAATATATAATAATTATATTAATTAATTTATAATCCAGTAGTGTACAATTTCACCAGATATCGAATGACATCTTCAATTTCTCGAAGGCAAGTTCGAATTTTCTAAATGGTACACAATAAATGTGATGACATGGAAAGTAGAAATCTCGTTCTCGTATAATTTTCGCAAATATTCGCGACTCTCGGGAGTCCATATTTTTAGCAGGGAAGGAAGAAAATCGCTTCGTTATTAGCGTCGCGCGAACATTTGTACGGAATATCAGATTATTTTGCATTTTCGAGTCGCGATCGCGAATCACAGGTGCAGCAAACTTTTTTGCATCTTAACCTCGCTTTTTCTTTCCCTTCCCCCTCCCCCCTTTCCCTTCTCTCCTTATCGTTCTTCATCGCGATCAAACGATGGCTATTATTACGATCGTTTCCATTGCGATTCGTTCTAAATCCACTTCCGCCACGAACTTGCATACTTACTTTCACGCTCGTTCCGTGTCGATTCTTGCTGAGCCAGTGAGCCGTTCCAGTTTCGTAAAATATAAAAGTACACACCCGGCGAAAAATATATATACATATATACCGGAGTTCGAACTCGTTCTCGTCGTCGTCGTCGCCGCCGCCAACACAGTGGAACATTTAGAATATTGAACGTATGCAATTTCCTTCGGCGTGTGCGTCGTTTTACGCGGTGCAGTTTCTACCAGCGGGTATCATTGCCCCGTTTAAATTTTCAACAAACTCGTGTTACATTGGAAGATTAATTCGCTGAGCAGAATGAATAGGACCAACAAAGGAGAGACAATGTTACCGAGCGTTTCGCGTTTATGAGCTTGATAATTACTACGGCCACCTTTGAATTTGAACGTTTCACCGGGCGTGTTTCAAAACTCTTCGCTTAAATCATTTTTAATTATGTATGCTGATCATTTGGAGAAAAATATACGTGTGACGTGTGAGCATATTCCTATATCGGTTAATCCGAGACTGTATGGACTCGAGGTATTTTGTTTCGAATCCACGATCGAAGGGGAGAATTGAAATCAACTGAAAATTCGCCGACCAATTGGCGAGGTTTTATGGAGACCAGAGGTGTAATTATCGAAACGAGAAATACTTTGATTAATGTTTAATACTATGATGTGAGGTATTTGATTTTGAAGTATTACCGTGAGAAATATTTGAACAATTTATTAATTACTATTGTACTTTATTACAATTAATTAATTACTATTTATTAATTACTATTGTACAGAAATATGTGAAACATCAAATATCAAAACATGTAATATGCTGAACATACAAATATTTTTTCTAGGAAGAAACATAAATTTAGCTCTGTTAGGTCGATGATATCATTATAATATCATTTTACAAAATCAAACGTCAGTTGCGCGTAGTATCGTCGAAAGATCGATAGGCTTAATCAAAGTCAGTTTTTAATATCATTGGTAATTTCAATAAATTATTAGAAAACGACATTTTGTAATAAAACACAAGGACAATATAACGATAAAAAAATAATGCAATAGAATATAATAATAAAAAATGAAACGTTGAATCTTAAAACAGCTATGGACCCTCGGTATTCATAAATACTAGATGCGACTTATTCCCCCCTGTAATTTTCACTTGATCCAATCATATTTTTGGATTTCCGGTTCTTATTTCAAACGTTCGATAATTTCGATAATGAAACCGCGATGAGAATGATCTAATTAGATTCTTCTTGTTCGCGTCTTATTCGTCTCGCTATAGTTTCAACTTTTTTCAACTTTTCTTCATAATTTATATCGAATTGATCGCTCCCTCGCGATATCTAATTTACATTTACCTTTATTCCTTAATTATTCTTCTGAATTGCTATTTTTATGTTGCCACAAAAGCAGGAATTCTCAGTTCAATGAATTTTTGCAAAATCTTATCAACTTTCTCTAAAAAAAAAATTCGTGATATTCCCTTAAATTGATCTCATAATTAATGAGACATTTAAAATTAACAATTACCCGAATTCAATGCAATCTTAACAATTCCCTCAAATGGACAATTTGACATATGTGAGAAATTAACAAAGTTATTTGTATTTGAACAATTGTTATAATTCGATCACATTTTTGTAGATTCATATTTTTCTTACATTTTCTTTTAAAATATTCCTCTACTGTTAAATCTTCAATCTTTCTCCAATAATCGACAGAAATTGAAACGAAAAGTATTCATGACATGTTGCGCGTATATGTTCATTTCCTACAAAACAACGTACCTAAATACTCTGAACGAGGAAATCACTATTAATATTGGAGATGTATCAGAAGATCTACATATTTCACAAAATATAATATCGAAACTTTCGACCTACAAATAATACGTCTATTTAAATACTCTGTACAAGGGAATTGCTATCAATATCGATATCAGAAGATCTATATATTTCACAGAACTTGTGTGTCGACACATTTTTGCACCGTAAATATTGTAATTACTTTGGAGTTATTTCCATTCCCCGACAAAAAGAACACGTAACCAACATGTTACCCTCTCGGCTAGCATTGAAACGAAGAAGACGTCGCCGTGTATGTCCATCTAGAAATCTACTCGATGGTAGTACGTGGCCAGGAATCTGCCTTGGTCTGGTTGAGCGCGGCATTGTGTCCTTTTTTCGAGTCGGTTGCCGGCTGGTCAGTCGCTCATGACGTCCAATTCATTTTTGCATTCGTTTCGTACCGATGCTTGTAAATTGGACTTGCTGTAATTCAAAGAGAGAGAGAAAGAGAGAGAGAGAGAGAGGAAAACCGAGGGTTTGGAGACCGGGTAATCTCGACCAAACGCCAGTCAGCAAATGTCCGTGCTACGTCCAAAACGATACGCGACGTACGCGTGCACACATAGCTCTCTCTCTCTCTCTCTCTCTCTCTCTCTCGTGTGCGCGCGTGTATGCAGAAAACCGAAAGAGAGACAGCCGGACAACTGCGGAGGGATGAAAGGGGACAAAACCCGGGGACAAAACTGAAAGCGAGAGAGAGAGAGAGAGAGAGAGAGAGAGAGAGAGAGAGAGAGAAATTCGAACCGCTTTGCAACCACCTCTCACAGTCACGGGTACATGAATATGCTACCAACGATGCACACATGACTGCGATTCACCAATAAGCCGCGTATTAATCACAGCTCCGGAGAGTGACATTTTGCGGAGCACCCGTCCAACTACGTACAGGCAAATGACTATAGATTATAATGGAGAAGGGTCTTCCGCGTGGTAAAAAGATTTGCGTAGCCCCACCGTTTCGCGATTGTCATCGTTCAAGACTTTGTCCTTATCGAATTATGATCGTGCGCGACGGTTGATGGAACGTGACAACGTGATTGCGAATGTCTGCGCGGAGGTTGACAGTTCTTTAGAATAGGTCAGGGTGATCTTTGTGGAGCAGTAAGATTTATTAACGAATCGATGAACAGAGTTTCTCACGGAATTAGTTTCCGTTCTTTTGCAAACTTTGGACAAGATTACGTGTTGTTTCGCTGTTACGAGTGGAATCGAGGTGAATGTAGATACATATTGTTGCGCCGTAAAAATATTTGAACAGTTTAATTGATCGTTGGCTTATTTGCACATTTGATTATTGATTGCCGAATGCAGTTGCATTTGATTTGAATGAACGTAACGGAAGGATACATGTTATACAAATGCAGCGTTGCGATGTGAACAATCCGTATAAGATAATAAAATTAAATCAAACATTTCGTAATATTTTAATTCTTGTTCCTTTCTTCACCTACACGTAATATTTTTATAACGTTTTCAACGTTACAGTTAAATTAATTTATATTGTATGATTTTGTGGTGGATTTATGTAAAAATGATCAGTTTGCTCAGCTTCGTAACGAAACTGCTGTCATGGCCATAATAGAATACCAATAACTTTGATAGCATCTTTGATGGTTGCGAATAGTTGGAGGCACTTACGTATAATCTCGAACACGTTAATATGTAGCATGCTCTAAAGGTTCGCTTACTGGTCCAAGATGGAAACTCGTTAATATTTCGAAGAAAAGTATAATTCACAGTGTATCGAAAGTAATATTTCTATGTTTCGCGAGATTAGGTAAATCTCATTTCAAAAATGAGACTCTGTAAATTATCGTTTAACGTAACTATCCTCTGTCAATAATTAGAATTATTATTCAATATTTAGAAAAATATACTGTATTTAACACAATTGAACACAGTAAAATTGAATACAATATTATATATACTGGAAATTAATTACAAGTATAACATTGTTGAATGAATTCTAATGTGTTTAACAAATTAAAATGCTATTTAAAACAAAATTGAAGCGCCATCAAAATAAAATGGTAAGAAACTTTACATTTAGTAAGTAACCTTCTTTAGAAACGACCGGAATCGTTTTATTATTCTGACACAATATAATGTTCCGTATACTTCATTTAAATAAAAAATGACCCTCTTCGTGTAATCTGCGCCAGGGCCTTAATGGCCGGCTGTACTTGTAATTTCCGGTTGAAATGATCGTTTGACTAAGAATTTATGAAAAATAAACTGCATCTCGATCGAATCGTCATGCGGTATAAAAGACTGTCACAGAGTTTCTTTTCTCGCAGCAATTTAAATGTTTCTACCTCATTTTCCATCCAATATTCCAATCCTGACTTCATCGACCCATTACCTCTCCTCTTTTCGCCAGCCATTCTACTCGTCGAATTGTTCATTTCTTTGTTCGATTGCTCGAACCATCTAGGAGAGATCGGGATAAAATGGTCGTGCTATGCGAAAGTAAGTGTAACTTTTTCGCACTTCTTGCAGCAGTTTAACGGAACAGTCTTACACATTTTCAGCAACAAAAATATGAGCGTGAAAATAATTTTACTAATGTCCATTCAATTTTGTGACGGAACGTCAAATTCTTCTAAGTTGTGATTTCATTGAAGTTTTCTCCAGCATTGTTCTTTGTCTATTTTATCATGCTAAAATATGTATGGTACTAGTGACTCACTTAGTTTGACGACAATACTAAATTCTTACAAGTTGAAATTACGCGCCAAATCGCGACTTTGTTAGAAGTTTCTATTTCATTATCCTTCGTCTACTTTATCGTGCTAAAAAAAATGTATAAATATTACCAACTCGTAGTCACCAAGACATTGGCACTGAGAAATACCTGCGAAACTCTATACTATAAACTATAAACTGTATTATAAACTATTACTCTATACTACTCTATACTATAAACTACTACTCTATACTACTCTATACTATAAACTACTACTCTATACTACTCTATACTATAAACTACTACTCTATACTACTCTATAATATAAACTACTACTCTATACTACTCTATACTATAAACTACTACTCTATACTACTCTATAATATAAACTACTACTCTATACTACTCTATACTATAAACTACTACTCTATACTACTCTATAATATAAACTACTACTCTATACTACTCTGTGTTACTCTATACTATAAACTATACTATAATCTACTACTCTATACTACTCTATACTACTCTATACTACTCTATACTACTCTATACTACTCTATACTACTCTATACTACTCTATACTACTCTATACTACTCTATACTACTCTATACTACTCTATACTACTCTTACTACTCTATACTACTCTATACTACTCTATACTACTCTATACTATAAACTGTACTATAAACTACTACTCTATACTATAAACTGTACTATAAACTATACTATAAACTACTACTCTATACTACTCTATACTACTCTATACTATAACTATTAACTATATAAACTATAATAGGCGACGAAGACAAAAAAAAAAAAAGAAAGAGAAAAAATATCACAATGTCGGGCCTCTTGCTCTGATCTGGTTATCTGTCGGCTGTTCCAACTTCCTTTCATCTTTACCTGCTTCTCCTCCGCTCTTTCCGACAAACACGCGTTGTTAACACGTAACTGTTTACGATCAGAAACGAATGCACGTAATTCCGGTTGATTCGAAGCTGGACAATCTCTCTCTCTCTCTCTCTCTCTCTCTCTCTCTCTCTGCTCTCTGCTCTCTTTCCGTGGCCGGAGTCCAGCGTTGTCCGGCCGCTGGATTGCTGGAAAAAGGAGATAAACGAATTACCCCGTTCGCCAAACAAAACCTCCATTATTTGTGCCGGCGTGGCTCAGTTCGTTACGCAAGACTGTGCCTGCCTCATTCTGCTCGACGCAGCTTCGACGCCCCCCCCCCTCCCCCCACCCCGTCGGATCGATGGCTGTTCGAAAAACAGGCCGTTGCTAATACTTGCCAAAAAGGAAAAAACGAAAAAAAAAAAAAAGAAAAGAGAGAAGAAAAAAAAAGAATTGCTGTTCACCGAAATTCGCTTGTATAGGCGCGTGGCTTAGATGCGAAAGAGCGCGCAAGTAGTTAGGGAAATTGGTGTTTTATGGTCGGGCGTCGATACAAATTGGAGAATGATTTGTTTCGTGGCATTCTACTGTTTTTTTTTTTTTTTTTTTTTTTTTCGGTACGTTGTAACCTTATCGCTTGTTGGCTTCGTGAATATCGCACGGGATTTGTATAGGTTAATTTCTTTTGTGATACTGGATATATATTTTTTTTCTTTGTTCTGTTTTTTCGGATTGTGTATCGTACGTAAATGTGTTGAAAGTTGAAAGTAAAGGTATCGACGTTTTTATATATATTTAAGTAAGTCAATAGGGTTATTATTTTAGGTATTTTTTTAAATATTTAAGTATTCCAGAGGTACACAAATATCCACGTGTATAGTTCGCTGTTACGTTACGATTCACACGAACTTAAATGATCGTTACAAATATAATTAACACGTGAAAATTGCTATTGCCATACGATCAGATAGTTTAAGCATCAACTCGCCACGTCATAGATAGAAATGTACGAGAGCATAGCTGGTTAGATCTATCTTCGTTGATCTATCGATCGAAAATAAGTGGCCGATCTATCATGTTGACAACGTCTGCAATTTCCTATATAATGAAATAACTAGTTGCAAACATGTTGAACTATTCTCTTACTTCAGGGGTGATCCACTAGTTTCCTCTATTGAAGAACTCGTATAAATTGCAAATATGCACTTTATTGATTATGCAATAAGACCGTCCCCTGTCGAATGTTGTGTGAATTTCTTGTCCAAAGTAAAATTCCAAGAATGAAGAATACAACAGAAGATAAAATATTCTAGCATTTAGCAATGCTATTGCCAATTACAAAACGTCTACTCTTTTGTTATGATTTTAAGTAATTTAATAACTGTTACTTAATTTTAGTAATGATTATATTAATTTCAAGAAATTATCTGAAATTTATCTGTGAAAAAAAGAAAAATGTTCAAAAGGATGAAATAAAAAGTAAGATAATTCCAAAATGATAAATGTAACTGTTCTAAATTTTAGTATTAATGTTTCTTAAAATGTTTTTTCACAAATAACATCTCGAAATCGTAAAATTATACTTATAAGTATGAAAATAAATGACATGAAATTAGTTTATGTGAATTCATAATATACCTCTTGTTATTGAAATTTTTAAATTAGACTTTAATAATTTAATAATTATGGTAACAACATCGCTATACATGTATTAAACTCTCATGTTTGTAGTTATTTATTTAAACACATTTTTTTTGAAGCAAGAACGGACACAAAATACCACATCGTATTTATCATATCTTTTGATGCATGCTACACAATCGAGCGATTCCTTTTTTCTCTTTTTTTTCGTTTTATCACTTTCACGTGCACAGCCAGGCATTACACGGTGTACATTCCGTACATCGATCCCAGGAAATGGTTTAGATACACACTAGAACAATGAGCGATAACCGAAAACAATAGTTTCACAATTTGCTTCGATACCGACGCCTTTTCAAAAGATACATCACTTTCAATAAATCAAGCTTTCAGACTACGCATGTCGTTCAAACTAATTAGAAGATCTCCCCTGCAACAAGTTCCATTATCCTCGCGCTTTAGCCACAAACGTAAAGGAAATAAAGCACTCGGCGCACAATAGACGAGACATTCGCCGGCTGCGCCTAAATTATTTCCATTGGTTCAATTGGCCGTTAATTAGCCGCACGCGGCTAATGATATTTTAAACGTTCGAGCGTTACAACGAAACGGGAGAGAGAAGAAAAAAAAAATAATATCCCCGATGCGCTGTACGATTTTCCATTGAAAATATCGGGTTTTGTTCTTCCTCGAGTCGGCGAAATATTAAAGTTTATACGTGAAATCCCGACCGATGTACATCGGCGTTTTTTTTTTTTTTTCCGAACGATCGAAGGCCCGGCTAATTAGCTACTGAATCTGGTTTCTTTTTTTTTCTTTCTTTCTTTCTCTTTAACGTCGTTAGCCCGCAAGAGAGAACTGTCGATCAAAGATGGTTAGAGCCGACGTAAGACCACTCGTGTCGCCGGAGTGGTGCTCGAAATTGGTTTTAATTAAATTCCAACAATACGTTTCCCTTTCGCGCTCTGCCGATCTAAGTGAGTTATCGATATTGTGTTCCGTCGAAATAGTTGTTGTCAGAGCCAGTCACGTCGAATCTCAGCGAGGCAAGCGATTTTAATTGCGAAACGAAAATAATTACTCGCGATCGGCTGACGAGAGAAGGAAAGAGAGAGAGAGAGACAGAGAGAAAGAGAAAGATAGTGTCAAGTATATTTATCCTGATTAGCAAGGAAGGAGAACGATTACGGTTTTCTTTTAGTCTCTCGTTGAAGGAAACGTGCAATTTAAGCTAATTAGAGTAGGTCTCGTTGAGCTGGTCTCTCGTTGAAAAAGTTTCGAACCGAGCCGAACGTAAAGGGAGCCCTTTCTATCGTTTATACTGAGGAAAGTTAATGGGAGTTTATTCGCGGACGATTTCGATTGTCTCGTACGGATAGGATCGTGAAGATTGGATTTCATTTTATTCTGCGTGTGCGTAACAACGCGCGACATTGTAAATTTTTCTGTGTACGATGTTCCGGGAATTTCGTTTTCGCGAACGTTAAAAACGTTAATGGGGAATTATTCGCGGACGATTCGAATTGCATCTCGTGTAAGACGATTATGAAGATTAAGCGTTCTAATTTTAATGTTTCCTACCTGAAATGTTGCATAACGTTGTAATTCCATATGTGAAATGTTTTTGCAACTTAGGTTCGTCGGGAATAAACGTTGGAATCTCTCTTCGCGCGTTGAAAACGTTAAAATCGTTAAAATCGTTATTGGGAATTACTTGCGAGATGATACGAATTGTGTTAAGGGGATTATGAAGATTGTACGTTTTAATTTTACATTTTGTATCCGTAATATTGTGCGATATCGTGATTTTACATGTATAATGTTTCCGTTCGACTTGAAATTCGTCGGAGACAGTGGTAAGGATCATTTTGTCGCATATTGAGAAGCAACAATGTTCAAATTTGACAATTCTAATATTGTACGTTGTAATTTTACGTATTTAAAATGGTCGAGAAACTCGTAAGATGATTATGTTAATATCGTGTTATTACGTCGTTCAAAGTAGTCATCTTGATCATTTACATGTCATCGTGTTGTTCGATCATTTGTATGTAAATTGCAATGAATAATAGCTGACTGAATCAAAGTGGAATATGCGAAATATGATTATTGGTAATTAATTCGCGCGGTATATTTAAATGTGGGACATTAAAAACTGTGAGATTTAATTTACAAATTACGCGTAAGAGGAATTTGCATCGGTTATTAATGTGGATAATCCTAGAATTAAAGAATTTCGAGAAATTGCAAATATTGTGAAATAAAATTAAAAGTAATAAACAAATATGAGAAAGTTTTTACACTTTGATTTCGTAAAAATATGTTGGAAATAATAATTACTTTATAATTTTCCAAGAATTTGTCAAAAATTTGTTTTAGAACGGTAAGTCTCGACAATTTTTCTAAATCGTCCAAGAATATAAAAGTATTAAATTGTAAAACTTCTTCGCTATTAATATTGTTGTTTACCTGTAATAATAATATCCACGTTTAATTAAATTAATTGTCAACCAATCAGATTCTGAATGTTTAATATTTTTATCGGTATTTTCCCAGCTGAATAGTTTCATTTTCGGATATCCAGGAATAAAATTTTATAACTGTATCTTTTGTTACTGTGTATCCGACCGAAGCAATCTCCAATAGCGGCAAAGCTCACTGTGAAATAGAGCACGTGATTGAAACCTATCAATTTTTAAGACTGAATCTTTCGAGATTCATCTTGTATTCGCGTTTCACCGTTCATTTTCTGCAGTTTGGAATCGTATATTCGATGTGGCCCATTGATGGCAGCAGCCATCCCATTCTCCATTCTTTCATCCAATTTTCGTTGCACTCATGCACGATACGCACACACACACACACGCGCATACACACATTTCACTTTCTGCCAACATAATTGGAATTAGGAAGGTGGATGAAAAATCGTCGTTTTGTACAAATAAAAAAAGAGGGACGAAGAAAGATAGATATATATTTCGTGCAAAGATAGATATATATTTTTTTTTATATTTTATCTTCGAAGAAAGATAGATATATTTGTTGAATAAATTTGAAGTATAAAAAAACAAAATATGTATTCGTGGAAACTGATATCTGTTATTTCATGTAGATAGTCAAGAAAATAGTATTGAAAGATGTTTATAGTCATCACGAAATTTTTCTGTTATTAAAAAGAATCAATTAAAAGATTGTTCTACCTGATTATTATTATTTATCTAACGTTACAGCATGTCTACAGTGTAAAGAAATAAAATATGTATTCGTGGAAACTGATATCTGTTATTTTGTAGATAGTCAAGAAAATAGTATTGAAAGATGTTTATGATCGTCACGAAATGTTTCTGTTATTAAAAAAGAATGTTCTACCTGATTATTATTATTTATCTAACGTTACAGCATGTCTACAGTGTGAAGAAATAAAATATGTATTCGTGGAAACTGATATCTGTTATTTCATGTAGATAGTCAAGAAAATAGTATTGAAAGATGTTTATAATCGTCACGAAATTTTTCTCGTTATTAAAAAAGAATGTTTTACCTGATTATTATTATTTATCTAACGTTACAGCATGTCTTTATAAATTATTATATATATATATATATATATATATATATATATATATATATATACGAAACTCGCGTGATCAAATTTCAGAGTAGAAAGAGAGAAAAAATGAATTTCGTCACAGCGTACAAATGTGACAAACACCTAAGTTGATCTGAATGAAAAAAATATCAAGAACGAAGAATTTTACGGCAGAAAATTACCGTGAGTTCGTGACACGCGCTAGTTGTTGTATTTGTGTAATGTGTGGTGCACGGAAGAAGTATGCACTTGTACACGCGTATATACATATATATAGGTGCGCGATAGGTTGACCTGCATTCGGTTGAAGCTCATTAATATCGCTTTTGCACGTGCTATCAAAAGGTGCTTTCATTTTACATTTGTAGATACGTAGCTTTCCATTTGCGATAGATAAGATAAATTATAAGTCCTGTTCATTTCATTTTAATTCTCACATCTACAAATTGCATTCGCGGTGGAAAACACGAGGAGGTGTTGCAAGAGTGCAAACGAATTTCTTTGATATCTCCTCTCATTCTCGTATTCGGTAAGACGCTGTCTTCGTTTCACGGAATAATTGAATTATTATAAATTGCACTATTGAATTATTATAAATTGCACGTTAACTGCGTTATTCAATTTGTGATTGTACGATTTTACTGGCTATCAGTGAGGTAATACTGAAGAAAATGAAACGTGTTAAATGAAATTATGCGATCTACGCCGCGCTATTCTTTGTATATATATTCAGTAAATGATTATTTTTCGTTTCTGTGTCTTTATCGTGGGAAAAATCGAAGAAGGTTATTCAATTAGAATGTAATTATTTAATTTGAAGAAGATTAACTAGAATTGTTTTGCAGTAACATTAATATGAAACGTTGAAAAAATATTGATATCGTATTGCGAATGGCAAAATGGTAACCAATTTAGAGATTGTAATGAATTATATTTTTCAGAATGAAATTTCGACAATGAATATGATTATAAGATTCTTATTCTTAGTATAGAATTTTTTACTTGCTTGCAAACACAGTTTTGAGAAAAAACTGCACGTAAAGTTCTATATAGCAGTGTATTTGTAACATTATATCTATATAAATAGATATTTAACCTATTATTTCTGCTGAATGAAAGATGTCCTGTTTCTCATAAAGAATTCAAGGCTTGAGAATTTTCTGAAAACGAACTGCTCGATCAAACAATTTAATATTGAAGAATCATCGCGTCTTTAATACTGCTGTAACTTTGTCACTTCGACTAATTTATAAAATTTTAATACAGAAGTGCTGAAGATATTATCTTTTAAAAAAAAGTGTAAAAACTCGAATTTTTTTTATAACAGGAATCTTCTCTTGATCTTTTCTTTATTGGATTCATTGCTGTATTAAGAATTAAAGTTTCTGGTTTCTTCTTTTTCTTTTTTTTACTAATGATTAATTTAAACTCGTTCGATAGTATTTCCATTCAAACAGTCTAGTCAATGAAAAATTGTTGACATTGGAAACTTCTGTAACTTCGTGAGAAAGAATCGTACAAAAATTTGCTCGAATTTTAAAGCATCTCCAGTTTCGCTATTTTCTAAATTCGTTTCTTTAATTTTAAAGTTGATATCTAAGCAAATTCTTCTCCTAACTAAGTCCATGATTTAAAAGATCGGAGCCTTTACAACGACTCTTTAAAACTTGTTGTACGATATATATATATATATATATATATTTTTTTTTTTTTCCACGAAATAACAATAGTTCACAACAAGAGTGTACAATACTTTCCTACGCGCGTCAAGGAATCATCAAAGATCCTGCCTCGCTGTACGAATGTGGAAACTCGGGAACTGAACGCGATTAAAAGTAGAAGCACAGTTCAAACAAACGCGAGAGCAGATAATTAGGGTAACGTTGTAATTTGTAATCAAGAGGCGCGGCATCCGAAGGAAACGAAAGAAGTCTGGTAGCATTCGAGAGTGGTGGAACAGGGTAGTAATATTCCGGGGGCCACTTGAACGTCAATTAACATATTACACTCGAGTTTCGAAGACTTACGTCGGTAATGTGATAATACATATTCAAATAAGGCATTCGCATTTTGCTGGAGAACCCTGCAGGCTGAAGGGATGAAGGGATGAAGGGGGGGGGGGGTCGAGGTGTGAGATGAAAGATCAATAGAATAAAAGACACCGAAGCCTCTCCTTCGCCGGAGCAATTACATTAAACTACATTAGACATCGTTAGCTTAATCAAGCTAAATTACACTTGGTTTAATTAATTGAACTGTATCTTTAAACTCTCTTGGAGAAGTTCGGCGTAATTGTCTGACGTACGAACTTGTAATCGGCGTGCATGCAAGTTTTAAATTATCGTCAATTGTCCTCGTCACGGAGAACGCGGTGTATCCGTTTACGATGCACGCGCGACAGCTACAGTTTCTAGATTTTAGAATTTTTGCTAGACAGTTTTAAACGTTTTTTTAAAAAAAGAGAAAGAATGGCCTTGGACATTTTTTTTTTAATTTGTTGATATCGGTCGTATATCTGGGACGTATTGTTTCTTAGAAAGTTAAAAATTTATAAAAAATGTACGCACAATTGCACAATTGTAGGTACAATAAAGCGAGTAAAACTTATTTTGAATTTTACTCGCTTTTATAATTATAATTATATTTAATGTACCTATAATAGTTGTACAGTAGACATTTACTTTCGATTTTTCAATAAACAAACGTAAGAATCATCGTCTTTCGTTTAAAAATCTATATCACTTTAATTAACGAACAAATTAGTAAAATGTCTCAAATTTTTCTTCTCTTTTCGAAATTTGCAAATGTGAGTGTTGTCGACTTTCTTTGAAAATATTAGGTTATCTCAAAAAGTTTCAGAAATTAATTCCTAGCAATTTTTACAAACATCTGGAACATTTGATTCACTGTATTTCGTATTGAATATTTTCCTTTGTCTCCCATCGCACATTTGAACTTCTGTTTCAACTGACCTCATTGCTGGTTCAAAGATTTTCGTTATTATTACAAATAACCGTAATTAAAATTAATTTGACTGCTACGTAATATGTATAAAACGTATAATAATTGTACATGTAGGTACTTTATACAAAATCTAATTTAAATACTTATTATATCACATCAATTCGTTATTTTCAAAATAAGATCTTTATTTGTTTCTTATTTTAAAATAAGGTAGACAAGGCTCTGACAATGAAACACATACAAGTAGTGTGATAATAAAGTTATACTTGATACCACCGGGTTGGTCGAACCAACCGTATAATAATTTCCATTTCAGACCATCGCAGAAATTAAAAAAAAAAAAAAAATTATTCTAGCTAAAAGTTACATGCTCTAAAAGTTTTCATTTTTAACGAGCAACGTAATTTACAAGCACGCCACGTAATACATGTACGTACGAAAACATTATTTATGCAAAGTTAATTCCACGGAATTTATCCCGAAATTCAAATGAGACCGAAGCTGATCCCCGCGATCCAATTTTCAAATTCATTTCAATCTATCTGGAATTTGAATGGAGCGACGTTCGAATTTCCTTCGACAGCCTCAATTACGTTAACCACGCTATAATTAGAAGAAGTCTGCACACACTTCCACGGGAATTAAAGTTATCCTTTATCCGTTCCCCGCGACCGAGCGGAAATGAAATTTTCATTTGCCAAAGTGCAGGTCCAATTATCTTACGATACGGCCGTGAAATTCCGACACCACGGTGACATCTTCAAATTAATTACTGGTCGATCAGCGAGCTATTACTTTTCGAAGGCCGAAAAATTAATTTATCTTTTTCTCCTTTTTTTTTTTTTGTTTCTTTTATTTTTCGGTCACGCTGATGTCCAGTTGTAAAAAAAAAAAAAAGAAAAAAAAAAACAAAACCGTGTGTACGATTTTCAGCAGTTCCTCGGTGAATTCGATCAGCGCTGCGAGGGGATTCAAACATCGGGCCGAATTGAAATTTCAATTTCACGCTTTATCGATTTCATTGCTCGATAGTTACAAATTGCGGTCAGCCTGTGTAAGAATCAGTAATCGATACGATTATATAATACGTCGAGCACGCCGCGAGCCTGTAATTACATTACACAGTAGACTACCGGTAAATAGGATTATTGTAAAATCAACTTATATCCGATATCGCGTCGCGGACATTCGCGTCGATGCGAATATTAAATTTTCGTTTCTCTTTTTTTCTTCGGCGTCACGATGGAGAATAAGAATACGAACATGTACGTCAATGCGAGATCGAGGCGAAACAACCGTTTATTTCGTTGAAACTGTTTTTTTTTTTTTTAAATGAAATTTAACGTTTTTACTCGTTTGGACAGCTGAAGCAAGACAAACTGCTTAATGACTCCTCGTACTCTATTTCTGTTGTTACGTTTAATTAACACAACTCGACAAGCACCGAGTACTTAAGTGACGTTCCCTGTTAGAATTATGGGCACCTGTTACGTTCCAATTTCGAAAACGAACCGAATATGTGGAAACTAATAAAGCAATTATCGAAGAACGATACGCGCCGGAACAATCGAATGTTTATCGAGGATCAATTTAGTTTTAACGTAGAGGCTTTCGATTTGCAGATATATTGTTATACTTCTCGAAAAGTTTCTCGTCGTCTTCTATCGATATCGTTTCATTTTGACAATATTTCTCAATAGAAATTCACGAATTTCGTTTCAAATGGAGTTGTAAAATTGACTTTCGCATCTTTCTCACGAGGAGAAACGTGCGAACAGTTCGTTGAACGTATAGTATATTTAGTATACGCATACTTCGTGTGCTTATAAATCGATAAAACAATGCAACCATTACAGCGAATTACGTTTAATCATCTGTAATTATACATTGTTTTTATATGTGGTAGAAGGTAAGGATATTTTATCCTCCCTTTAACCCGGCACATAACTAGAAATTATAAAGCAATTTTTACTGCTACTGGTACTGTTACTATTATAAATAAAATACCGAAAGTAGTAGTGTTACCGAACAATTAGAAATTAATATAAGAAGAAAAGTGCACGATTATTTAATAGTTCGTAGTATAAAATAGTTTCAATTTCAAACGTAGCAATATCCTCAGAAAGAGAATAGATTGTTATTTTTCTTGCTATATCTGCGGTATACTGAATGAGTTGTCAATTTGTCAAACAGATTAACGAAAACGAAAGAACGTTGTACAATTATTCCTCGAAGTACTCTAAAATTTTCTATAAATGCGTAAAACTCTAACGGTCCTCTGACGGTGGCAATTTTTTTCTTGAATGGTGACCTAAATTATTATTGCTACATTTTTCTCGACATTCAACATTATCAGCTTGTTTCACCTAAAATATACGCACACACGTATGTAGACAGCGGTCAACGATGATCCGCCAGGAATTAGTGTAAAAAGAAGAATTAGTGGGCACGACTGTTTGTAGATCTCTCGAAGACTTTAAGTGAGAGAGTGACAAAAATGTGCGACGCACTGGGAAGACGTGGGGTAGTTTCTAGAGCCTTGATTATTATGAAAGAGCACCGGAACGGTACGCGAGCACCGTGGCAGTCTGAGGACTCTCACTTATCACGGAACCGTGATAACAACTACCTACCTATGTACCTCCTCTTCTTCATCTTCCCTCTCTGCCTTTCTCTCTTCTCCCTCATCTCGTATTCCGTCTTTATCGTCGTGATCACGGTGTTGCAAACCAGCGCCAATGTTTTTCTATTCGATCCTCGGAACACCTGATCGTTAGATTAACAAATATATGGGGCAAAGTTGCTCGTGTTATGTCGTCTGTGGAATTTAATGCCTCGCCGGTCCTTTAAGGGATCCTGATTTAAATGAAGATTTAATCTGGATAAGGAGACTGTACGTGTGTCGAGTATTTATTGAAAAGTCGATTAATGGGGTTTCGAATGGGATAAAAAACGAAATAAAATTAGAAAATTTTAGACTAATTCAGTATTAATTTAAAATGCGATAAAAATCCAGAATTTTCCAGTAAATTTTGATAAAATAACTGAAGACTGATTTTAATTAAAGGAAAATTCGGTAATATTTAATTGGAAAATTATGAGCCTATAGCAAATTTGGAATACGATATAAAAGATATAAGTATAATTTATTTGTTAGTTTTCTAATCCTAAGTACATACATATATCGTTAATTTATATTTATATGTTATATGTTATTTATATATAATATGTTATATTTATATATACAGCTATGCAACATCAAAATTCCTGTGAACTTTAATATAAAACAACTGCATATTCCAACAAATCAAAAACAAATCAATCTATTTTATTAATAGTAATCCAATAATATCAACGTTGGCAATTTTTAATTAAAAAGTCAAGTGCACTTTGTGACGATCAATTTCGTTAATTTAAACTACTTTGCCATTTTCTTTCATTTAATCATCCATGGAGATTTGTTATAAATAATTTATCTTCCTCTTTTCACACGTAAATTCAAAATTAAAGCTCTAAACATAAGACGAAGAGTCGACGAGATTAAATTTTCTTCTCACGTTTAATTTTGCATCGATTCTGAGATTATCAGTTCTTCTTCTTTCTGTCTTTATTTTTAATTTTCATCAGATATATATCGTTCAATACAATTAGTCAGCGATATGCTTGCAGTCGAGTATGTTTGAAGAACAACCACGATGCACTAGTAATTGCGTAGGATTATCCGATTGAAAAGTAATGACAGCCTGTGCAGAACTAAGTGACAGACATTTTCACCTTTTTGACATTTCCTTGTTATCGATTGGCTGCTCGTTAACGACGCATTCGCTATCGGGTTTGACCCAGTTACTTAATTTGCTCGTTCACTCTTTTCGACATTCGTGAAATCTTCGCGAAACAAAATCCAGCTCTTCTTTCCCAATCTCTGTTTTATCCGTGCAAGCGACAATAGGTCATTGTGTTAAATTTTTAATAAGAAGTTATACAGATGACGTTGTATACGAAAATAAATTAACTTCTTGGACTGATTTAATTCATCAATAAAAATGATTGAACCATATTGTCCGCAATTAAAAATTTATATTATTATTAGATATAGAAATTCTTTTTGTCTCATTTGGTAGTAATAAAATACGTCAGAAAATCATTAATCATCAAACAGCATCGTGAAGTTTATCGATGTGATTTAGATGATAGAAAGTTTCTATAATATTGATACAATGTTGTATCGATTAACGATACAATCAATTTATATTTCATTCTTTTTTCAGTCAATTTATATTTTATCAAATTCTATCTTTTTAATATTAGGGCTAAAGATTCGTCTAGTATTTTTCCTAAAATTTTGAAACAATTGAAGCGATGCCTCTTATTTTCGTAGTTTCAAGTGCAGATTGTAATCATCATCGATGCAGATTCAAAGCATTTACATTCGTGTTTTATCATGGAAATTTTCAATACACTTTCTCGTGCAACATTTCACGTAGAATCGTTTATCTTGTTCCTTTGATAACATCGAAGAAAAGCCGAAGGAAACTATGAGATTACAAAAGGGATTATACGCGATTACGCGCTAAAAAAGAAAGCTTCGCTTTTGATTTCAATGCCACAGCAACACAACCGTGGAGAAATTTGTTTAAACCAGACGGGGAAATATTACAATCCATAAATCCTCTTTTTTGAGATAATACTCTTCCAGTTTTACAGGTCATCCACGCAAAGCTGGATCTCATATTTTTTTTTTACACGTCATATTAATTCTATAAAATATCCTCTGCACTGATATTTTACTATACCCAATGATTTATACTGAGAATCAAGACAATGAATAAACTCAATTTTCAATTGCAAGAAACTTTTATTTGTACTTCTTACTTGCTGATATTTACACAATTTTCGATGTTTGATTGAAATTGAATGAAGGATGATTCGTGAATGCAATAGTTAAATTATTAATTATTTAGACTGGTTGTTTCATACGCACAGTCTTAAGAACGAATTAAAAGGGTGATTTACAAATTTGACAATTAAATCAATTCTCTAGATTAACAATTTTATATATTTTATTTTATACGATATATATATATATATATATATATATATATATATTTATTTTATACGATATATATATAGAATTATTGATCTGAGAACAAATTAAGGGACAAATTCGTGTATTCTATCGATTTTTCAGACTAATAGTTCTCTATGATCGAATTTTAAAATTCTAGAATAACATTATTCTACAAGCAAGCACTAAGAAAGCAATAATCCCGCACACAGATCAATTGTAATTCATTCCCGTCAGGTCAGACAGCCGCTTCTTCGTCCAATCCTCCCCTCAATTCCCTTTTTTCAAGGACAACCTCGAACCTCGCGCGGTGACCGACCGTCGTTTCCGTCTTTAAACGCGTTGCAGATCGCACGAAGCGATCGAGGACGATCGCTTGAGATGATTATCTCCTCCATGGTCCGAAAGAAAGCGCGGCGCGAGTGGATCCCCGTAAGTAGTAACGACTGCTGTGAGTAGAACGACGAGGAGGAAAAAGCGTGGGCAAGGGGGGGGGGGCGAACGAAAGGCAGGAGACGGGAAGGAGCAAAGAAAGCACGGGTTCTCAGCGAAATTAAAGCTTAATGCTTCTAACGAATACCGCGACTGGAGGGGGGGGGGGGAGGGTGGAACGGATATAAATCCAGCACGGGCGGGGAATTTGAGAGGGTCGAACCGGTAAGAAGGCGAAGAAATGAAATAGGGTAGGAAGGATAACGAGGCAGCGAAAGCCAAGCGAGAAAGAGAGGAACGAACGTCGAACGAAAACGAAAATACTCGTCGAACGTGAAAGAAGTGCGTTTAATTAAACCGGCAAATAAGTGCGGCTCTGGCATTACCGGCCGTCGCTTCCACATTTTCTGCAGCCGCGGCTGCTTTGTGTTTGCCGATCCCTCGCGCGTTGTCGGCAAGAGGCGAACGTCGAAATAAGTTCGATGGCGCACTTCAGCCTACGCTTCAATTCGAATACTCGGCCACGCGGGGTATCTACCACTCTGCCTCTTCACTGATCGCCGCTCCAGCTAATTAAATTTTCAACTAATCGTGCGGTTGCAACGTAGCATCCGACGCGTTCGTGTGGCGGGGGTGGTGGCGAACATGCGTGGGGGAAACGGATGTACCAGCCGGAAGAAGTACTCGAGGGTGGTTGATGCCAAAGATACAGAAAGTGAAAGTCTACGTGTAACTGTCAATTTGCAAACCTATCTCAGATAGAAAAGAACGAGCCTTACACATGGTGTTTGTGTGGATTTTTGAAATTTTTGAAATTTTTGAAATTTGACCAAATTTGTTTTGAAATATTTGATAATTAGTAACAGTTTGTATATAAAATAAATCATGCGGATGTTGCAATAGCAGGCATTTATATTAACTTCAGAAAATTTTGACAGTTTAAAGATATTATAATTAAATTAAATTTAGCCATCAAGCCATTAAAGGCTAATGATTCTTTAGTGGAATATTGTTTATCAGAGAAACGTACCTATGAATAATAAGTAGAAATGGGACATTCGAAATTAAAGAGAAAGCTATTGCATTCGTATTTCCTATTTGAACATCTAAAGCTGTTTCTACGTGGTAAGTAATTTGAGACAAACGGGAGACTTAAAAAGTCTGGCAAAAATTAGTTTGGCACTCGAACTACCTTGGTTCAAAGGTATATATCTGAAACTTGGAAAATACGTCAAAATAAAATTCCAGAAAATCCGTAAAATACCACCGAGTCACGTTTTCAAGTCTTTTTTCTTCCATACGTCATCCATATGCTGAAAGAAACAAAATATTGAATAAAACATTTCAATCTTTTTTACCAATTTTTAACAATAATCGCGTCAAATTCTTTTAATTAATCGTTAATTGAAAATCTAAAAAGTTCATAATTCTTTTGCACTTTATCTGCCAGATCAATAAGCTTCAGATGATTATCGTTGAATAAAAATGTAAATTATTAAGTCAATAATAAATTACGTCAACTCTTAAGTAGATCAATGGGATTACAGGCTCATCTAATTTCAAATTAATAATCGTATTATGTGTCGGCAAGGTTTAGGCGTAAACTTCTATTATCTCATTATGTTTCTAATGCCGCAAAGAAAAATCTATTTGAATTAAACATTTTCAGTTGTTAAACTAAAATTTAAAGTAATCAAATACTATAATTACAATTTTAATTACGCTGTACATTTTTTAATTACAACTACATTGTTGCAATTACTTCGTATCGGTTGTTACTTGCTTCGTGTTTAACATATTTCCTGTGCACTCAATTTTGCTTAATCAGGAAATATTATCGTCGCTAACAAACGAAAAATCCATTTCACTTGAAAGTGGACAACAGGCGTATTCTTCTCTGCTCCGTGAAAGCTGAAAAATATAGGAATCTAAATCTCTGGGGAACGACTTAATAAGAAAACGTGCCTCGGAATAACAAATGAATCATATTTATTACAT
This sequence comes from Frieseomelitta varia, assembly GCF_011392965.1. Taxonomy (NCBI): domain Eukaryota; kingdom Metazoa; phylum Arthropoda; class Insecta; order Hymenoptera; family Apidae; genus Frieseomelitta; species Frieseomelitta varia. Next base: position 56,162 of record NW_025110633.1, on the reverse strand, counting down.
AACGTTTCTTTCTGCAAGTAAAAAATTCCTGCTAATATATCACGTTGAAGCGTCGTATTTTCTTTTGACTCCTCCCCCCCCCCCCCTTAAATCTATTACAGGCGTGAAATAAACGGCGATGTAAAGGAACGAGACAGATCGATAAACGTCTCTTAGCTCTCGCATTCTCCCTCGGGTGGCGTTAATTTTTGAAGGGCCGGCAATAATATTCGAAACGACGCGGCCGGTTTTCGCCCATTGATCGATAAACAAGTCGCATTTCCTTCGCCGTGTCTCGCGTACGTACAACACGATACGTCGGAAGGAAGCCAAAGTAATCGCAACCGCAAGATAATCTTCTCCATTTCGTACCTTCGAGCACCGCGGCAGAAAACTGCGTTACACCGCGTTTCTGCATGCATATTGTATTTCGTGACTATTTCGCATGCTCGTGACGACAACTTCTCGTTCGTTTCGCGCAAATGCTTCGACGCCCGGAGACTCTTACTCTCTTTCTCTGAATCTTGGATTTTTCTTTCTAAAAACTTTCCACTTTCCGTTTGAGGCAATGTCTCGTGTAATTTGACGTACGATCATTTCATTGTTGACATCCGGTGCAGTACGTTTGATGTATTAAACTCAACACAACGTCTCCTTGTTGTTAATAAATTTATTAATATTTATATTTATTGATATTTTAATAATTATATTATATTATTAATTACATTATTTATATATTATATTATTAATTATATTAATATTATTTATATATTATATTATTAATTATATTAATATTATATTGATATTATAATTAATATTTATTTTTTAATATCATTATTAATATTTTACGTACGTTGTTTTCATTTTGTATTCTTATTATATTATTGCTGTCAAAGCTATTTATTTTCAAATCTACGTACATATGTAAATCATAACAACATAAATCATATTGTTTGTTAAGAAGTTGTGTAACGATTATGGAATTCGAATATTTTTAGAAAAATATATGTTGCAATCATTCGTTGTAATATATTTGTATCATTAGCGAAATCACGGCTGTATAAATATTTGGCAGACATATTTTTAATATTCTCATTATGCTCGCTGAAACTAACAATTCGTAATATAATTTCATAATTTATTGTCAATTATGATTATAATAGATAATTAAAAATACAACATTTTTATTTCGCGATGAAAATCACCACGTGAGAAATATCTTTAATAATCAGTCGATCATTTTTATACGATATTCTATCCACCGATTCTTTCCACTCTCATTTTCACGTCTACGATTCTCCACCCTTCCCTTTAAAGGGTATTCTATTACGTTGATAATGAGATTTCGAAGCTATCAATTGCTATAATCCATTACCAATATCCTCTCTATATCGTTCAAATGACGAAGTAAGTAAATTCCTCCGTGGTTAGTTGTAGCATTGAATGTTTTCTATCGACTGTTGAGAATTTATCATTTGTGAAATTCGTGTCCGCGATGATACGTGAAATACACGTTTTTTTTTTTTTTTTTTTTTTTTCTTTATATGTTACACGGTAGTTTATCTCGCAATATTTTACGAATACAAGCCACTTTCAATTTTAACAGATAGATTTGAAAAGTGCGCGGATGATACACGTGTTTCAAATAAATTAAAAAAGAAATATACTATTTTCGATTTTTTCTACCGATGAAAACCATCGAGGGTTTGTAAAATTTATTCTTTGCACTTTCGGATTATTTCTGAATTTGATTTCGATTTTCAAAAGCTCTACCCTAGCAAATGTCTTTATAATATAATGTAATACGAATACAAGGTAATTCATGTGACTGGGACAATAATTTATAATTGGTGGTTAGTTGAAAAAAATTATATAAGAAAAAGATGAATGGTTATTTAATGGCTTGATAATTTAATTATAATGAAAATTCTGGCACTAGTTTAGTTTTAGATAAATTTCTCTGAACTATGCATCTACATATATAATATTGTGCATATAATACTATCTCACTAATGTTTAAATAAAAGCCGAAATACGCATTTTATAATTCAACACTGTTGTCTAGTTAATTCAAGTCACGTTCTTGTTAATTGAAATATCATTCTAATAAATTGAAATAATTTAAATCTTGTTAATTTAAAAATCATTCTAATAAATTTCGAACATTAAAAAAAAAAGGATCCTATATGTTGCATACTATGTTCAGAATGAACACACAGAATTCTGAATTTATAAAAATAACAAAAGTCATAAGAATGACAAAACATTATAATTTTAACCAACCAATATCAGCTCGTATTCATATTTCTTTCTCATATTTCTTTCTTGTTGTGTATCATTCAAACTTTTCACGTTCTGAAAATAATACACAACATACAGACTAAAAATCTACATTCTTCTTTCAAATATACAAAATTTACAAATATCTGTACAAATGAAATTGAGTATATTATTATTTTATTTTAGTTCGAATATTGATCATACAGCACTCGACTAATTGAACGGCCGTAGTATGAACAAAGTAGTATCTAATAACGGAAATGAACAAACTTTGTACACGCGCTTTTTAATATTCATTCGCAAGTTAATGCATACATGTTTCGTCGCATCGACGGAAAGGCAACTTTTGTCACCGCCCGATGGAATCTATATTCGTGTTAAAGCGTTACAATGCCATTTAAATATTAAAGTGGAAACATAAACACTTACAATATTCATCAAAGCATTGTACCTAGCTTAGTTCGGCGTGGGACGAATGAATATTCAAGGAAATCACGAAGCTGGTTAACGTCACCTTGTATGACACAATAGCCCGCAAGCAATCTCGTGTGCATGACTTTTGTGTTATGTATTGCATCACTGAGAGCCGTAAACCGATCCATCTCGCACTCCAGTCATGTTTATTACCTTTTTGCTTACCATTATTCGATGAACGGTGGACACCGGTCGTGATACTGCTTCGTATTTCCGTTCAATTTCTCCTGTTAACAGAATTCTCGGCTTGAAAATTAACTAATTAATTTACCATTGAGAAAACTACCGTGCTGCTTTATTTCAATATGAAATTGATAACACCGTGGTATTAGTTTTGAAATTTTTGCCGTTCCAAATGACAAGGCAATTTTTAACAAACATTCACTAATGATCACTGCAGCGTTTTCCATTGTGAAGAAGTAAAATTAAAATTTAGATTTCATGAAGATGATCACGTAGAAATTTCGTATAATTAATATATATATATATATATATATATATATATATATATATGTATGTTCAATACATTTTTGTTTTCTCTATTTAATATTAAATAAAAGGGGAAATAAAAATAGAAACGGGTATCTTAAACTAGTTCGGTCGTTTTTTCTTTCTCGCAGATCGAAAAAGAAACATCGTACACGTTTGTGGAATTGCAACGGATTGCACGAGGAACGAAACGTTGTCACATATCCGCACGAATACTTGTTCAGAACTGGTATTGTCCCGGTCAAATCGAGAAGTTCTGTAATCCTCAAAAATGAACAGTTTAAATCCTCAAAAAAAAAAAAAAAAGAACGAAATATATATGTTCAAACGTGTAATGCTCGTTTCAACTTTTTACATAAAATATTACACATTATCTTACGTATTTTTATCCGTAATACCTTCACTCAAGCTTCACAATTTTTTCTTTTTTTTTTTTTTTTACGATTAGAAATGAAAACGTTTTAGCTTATGTTTCACGAACGTTTGCACAGGCGTGTGCGTGGGATTTTCTGTTTCAAAATTGATATAATAGAACAGTTGTTTCGGTAAAGAGCGTACGATGAAAAATATATTGCTAAAGTGGAATTGGTCCTAGAATTTTTTCATTTCAGTCTTCCTATCGATCGAGCTGTCGAGATGAATAGTCTTCTTCAGCGTGCTTATATAGATAAATGATAGTTACACAGATAAATACGAGACATTGTGATATCTATCCATTGTCTTAAGAAAGTATAATTTCCTGCCATCACTTTCATTGGCTTTTAAGAAATTTTAACAATTTTAAGAACTGTTACTCAATGCGCATCAATCACTTACATAAATTATTACGAACGATGAACACTACAAGTTTGCCAATAACTCTGTCTATTGTTCTTGAAATACTTCTAACAAACTCTCACAGTGGTATAATTTCTCAAATTTTGTGAAAAATCTTAAAATATTGCACATGAAAATTTAATCCTGCTTTCTCATTGAATCGTTATGCATCGTGACAAACGCGTTGAAATCTCCGTCCAAAAACTTCCACGAGCATTACCTATGAAATTTACACGTAGCTTACATTTTTCTCACGCCTGTGAGCATGTTTGCGCCGTTTAGTTTCGCTGCTTAATTTAAATTTAAATTAAGACTCGAGAGCATGCAGTATAAATTCCTGCGGCATATATTTTACAAAGAGTTGCCTCTTTTTTATTCATGTATCGCTATACAAGACCAATATGGCTGCTCACGAAACTAAACGTGTCCTTAAAAGAATCTTCAAACTCGCTGAAAATATGTCAAACGATTAAAGTTTGATTAAATTCTTCACATTGATTTTGAACTCCAGAAAAAAAAAAAAAAAAGGAACAAAAATGATAAACTTTATAATGATATTTATTACCAACCAAATTTATTGTAATTTATTAATCTGTTAAATGATGGACGGCGGATTTTATGATCAAAATGAAAAAACATGCAATCTAAATGGAGATTTGTTTATTATAACGAGTAGACCGCGGATTTATACATTTATAGGAAATTGCAAAACACGAAGTCACACGCAAAAAAATATATAAAAAGGACAGTGCGTCCTATGATATTTCTGTTCTTAAAAATATGAATTTGCATAAAAATTCGCAGTTTAATAATGAGAATTTTGTTTCATACAATACGAACATCTTGCGTGTCTAAATTTCTCATAAATACATATCGTTGATTCCATTTTTATTTTTCGTGACAGTTAAATCAACGTCAGTATTACGAGACAATCACCAACATTCCGTGAAATTTTTGTCGATGGCAATGCGATAAATTTCGCGAGAGCCTATTATATCTTGATCTTCCTTGCTGACTGAAATTCTTTTACTTCAGCAAACTGGGGGAACAAGTACGTGCTATATATGGCAGTGTGTTTCCTGGAAAATTCTTAATATAATGGAAGGTCATATTTTACAAGTATGATACGAGATAATACTTGGTATACAACGTAGGTGTAATAACCTGTCAACTACTCGGAGGATGGTACAAAGTATAACGTTCAGCATAGCAGGTGCACGACGAGCTGCCTTATAGCTCTTTAACAGTAATGCCCGACGCACGTGTTATAACGTCTCGAAGCTTTACGGCCTTTACGTTTCAAATTTTTAATCGGCCTTTTGTTATTTTCGCGCGTGTGCTTCACCGATTGTTCACCGCGAGGCCAACATTGTCCCGTTTCTATGTTCACACAGCGAAAGTCCCATAACCTTCCCTGTTTCGTCATGGTGTTTGAACTCTCCATTATCGTTCTAGGTGAAATACACGACGTAGAAGTTACGCGTTATAGGTATAAGCCAGTCACGAAGTTCTACGTACATCGGCAAATTTCAAATATGTATTTAGAGAGAACGGATTTTGATCATTTCGTAACATTTAATTGTTAATTAAAATTATGTAGAAGAAACATTGTGGGAAATGTCACTTGTGTTCGTCACTAGGAAAACATGAATAAATGGTAAATTTAAATATACAGTTATGATATAAAAATGTTATTATAAATCGTAATATTAAATGTGTACATATAAATCGTAAATTTAAATATATAGTTATGATATAAAATGTGTTATTATCATTGTTGTTATTATTATTATTATTATCAATAATAAGTTTCATTAAAGCTTTTATTAATTTATTTGTACATATAGATGTTATTTATAATAAAATTTAAAGAACAAGTCTAACAAATCAACTAACAAATTAACGAAGAAATATAAAAAATGTTCAAATTCCTTTTTCTCCGTTCAAAGTAGATATATTCAAACTTCCACCAGACGCATGCATCGAGTGATAAATTCAACTTTATATCAAGATTACATGGAGGAAAGATACGACTCGATTTATTTATCGATATTTCAACTTTTGTCTTGGTGGTTAACTCGATCCTATCTGTGAACGAAATATCTCGCCATGCAGTATCGTTCGTGATACGTTCTGGACGAGATATCTTGCAACCAAACGTCGTTCGTGTGACGCTTTGGACTTGGAGGCTTTAGAGATATCTCGCGCGTCTTTCCATTAGAGGACTGGCGATATCTCGTCCAACCGTTCGGATAAAAGTGAATTCGCGAAGACACCACGTCTGTAAATATAAAAGGGATTATCAATGTTACACGGCGGATAATTCGGGAGGCATTTGAAATTTTAAGGACAGGCAGAAATGAAATTACGTAATAAAAAAGCTAAGAGTACAGAACCAATCGTCCATGATAAAAATCTACAACTAATGGATAATTTTCCCATTAGAATACAAGTAATAAAATTTCTGGCCGTAGAATCTTTGTGGAATCTTTTGCATCAAAGCGTTTACTAGCGCGTTATGACTTCATAGCATCGTTAACGACACTCAACTCGTATAAGCTCGCGATAACAGTAGTTTGCTCTATACTGTGTTGGTATATTAATACGTATACGTGTCGAACTATGAAATATCCTGTTGTTTAGTGTCATACACATTTACTTCTCTCTTCGACATTGTAGCGGTTATTACTCGGTTATTATCACAGTGACAACGATACTAAACAGCTAATAACAGTTTTGTAATCTTAATGCAGCTTTTCACACGTGACGATTGCAACGTTAACGCTGAAACTACCCAGTAAAGTGTAATGCTTGTATTAGAAGACTGAAAGTCTGCAAAGAAAAAAGGAAAAGAGTATAAAGAAATGATTTAAATCTTTGAAAATTGTAGATAGTGTTGGATGCGAGGAAAGCCCTCGGTAACAAAAATTCATTCGGTTACATTGAACTTACAGTGAAATATTTTTTACACGCAGATGAAATGTGACGAGCAAAGTCAAATTTTTAAAATGTGAATGCACGAATGTCTGAAAGTTGTGAAATTGAAAAGTTGTTCAAAGAGCTCAAGAAACGAAACAATCATTAATCAACAACTATTAACCATTAGCGTGACAAATTAATAAAATTAAATATATCTCTTGAGCTTTCAATAATATATAATATAAAATTATATAAGATAATTTTCGTTGTGACTTGACGTTCGATAACAAATGAAGCAAAAGTGCTAGAGATCGTATCTTATTGCAAAGAAAACTTACAGTAAAACCTTCATCTGTGACAATTCAGTTAGAAAAAGGAAAATTGTTACGCGGTTATAGAGACTTTTAGCTGCTCGAAGTGAAAGGGTGGCGAAAAATGGAAGGGAGCGCACGTAACACGAACGCTTTCAGACTCAATAACCGCAAATTGCGAAAATTTCACGTCAACAATTGCATCTCGAGTTACCGAAAAAATGATGGTTTCGTATAATAAGTGGTTTCACATTTTACCGCGTACACCTCCACGTATAATAACGCTGCGTTATTATATACACTGACTGTCGAATATAGGAAATTCCCGTCTTCTTTTGAAATAAATTGAAATATATCGGTCGAGATAAATATGCTTTTGTTTTTCGCGAAAGTCGGTGTATCAGTACTTTATTGGCCGGATCTGTTATCCGGGAGTATTTTTAGGAAATGGAAAGAAAGATTGATCGTTCTCCTCAAATTGTTTTGCGACAGAGAAAGCGCTTTCGATATTTATACATCGCCGTGTAATTATTTTTCATGGAACGCCAATTGGCATTCTCCCATACGTAACATATGGCACATTTCTCTGACTTTTGTGTCTATCTGAAAAAAAAAAAAAAAATGAAATCTTTAATCAAGAAATTGTCTATCTCAGTTATGTGTATTATGTCAAAGCCAATATTTGCCAATTATATATCGTATTAAATGCCAATTTGTTAGTTTGTATCATATTAAAGCCAATTGTGTTACATTTTGCCAAATAATTTGTTTAGTATAAATGTAAATGTTTTACCAACAATTTGTCAAGTTATTTAAGAGTTGTGAAATTGAGCGATATGATTCCGTCGGTTGTGTTTATGAAATAAAACGCATGAAATATCCAACTCCATAAACATTCTCAACGAAATCAGAAATCCAACGATAAAACAAATGTCTATCCCACTATGTGACACTATCCCTTATCCAGCGATGTGTGATCGGTACGAGAAACTCGTCGATATTCTAAACATATTTCTCCCGTTGCACCGATCGCAAAGCTCTCTATCGAAGATCCACGGTTAACCGGATGAAAATATGGCGCTTCCAATTTCTCCGATAACCCCCGTGACACGGTGGAAATGGCTGAATTCTCACAAGTCAAGAATAGCCGCTCTTTTAACATTGGTTGGTCACCTACAATTTCCCTCCCTCCTTCGTCTTCTCGCGTCTTCTCCCGTTTCATCGTCCGCCTTTATTCCATTACGTAGCCGCAAACCGGGACAGGTCACTCGTCGTCCACCCGTCGGAACACAACCGTCAGGTATATACGCCAATGCCAACACCGACTGCGTCAACAAAACAGACACTAACGTCGCTAATGATGCTAACCGAGCTAACACCGATGGGATAAGGAACACGAACGGCCGACCAGACCGATGAAGACGTGTTGCTGAAAGCCCAGGGGTCGTTCCTGCTCACGTTTTATTACTCTACGTGGCTCCGCGTCCCTTTCCTCCCTGTTGACGCGGCTATCCCCATATCGCTACTTACCTAACCCATTGTCCTATTTTCTCCCTTTCGTCTTTCCCGCTCTCCTCGATTGTTTATGCCTTCTTGGAAAGGACGAACGATGCTTTCGCCTGGCCGATGTAAAAATCGTCATTATCCCAGAGATTTTTTTCTTTTTTTCACACATACTACTAGAAGGGTTCTTCTCTTCTTCATGCGTTGTCTTTGGTCATTTGAAAATTCTTCAATTGTCTCTACTTTGACGTTCGAAAGTTTGGAGGATTTCTGTTGGAGGAAGTTTACGTATCGTTCGATAAATTTGCGTTATCTTCGAGACTGAGCTTTTGCCATGATACACACGATCTCTATTTACATTTATATTCAGGTGTTTTATTGTTTTCTCATTTGTTTCGCACTTTTGTTTATCATAGTTAACATCCTCAACCAGGTGAAGATTTTTTTTCACCAAAAGACACAAATACAGGAAACATGCTTTAAATCAACATCTTCAACCAGGTGAAGATTTTTTTT